>NC_048569.1:85515618-85693118 GCF_013265735.2 Oncorhynchus mykiss
GAGGGTCAGCGAAGTGGAGATGTTGTTTCATACCTTCACCACCTGGGGGCGGTCCATCAGAAAGTCCAGGACCCAGTTGCACAGGGCGGGGTTGAGACCCAGGGCCTCCAGCTTGATGATGAGCTTGGAGGGTACTATGGTGTTGAATGCTGAGCTGTAGTCAATGAACAGCAGTCTTACATAGGTATTATTTTTGTCCAGATGGGATAAGGCAGTGTGCAGTGTGATGGCAATTGCGTCATCTGTGAACCTGTTGGGGCAGACTAGACTAATCTCTCAAAGCCATTTATGATAATAAAAGTGAGTGCTAAATGACTGTCCCTGTACCGGTAGTCATTTAGTTCCGTTATCTTTGCCTTCTTGGGTACAGGAACAATGGTAGGTAGCCATCTTGAAGCATGTGGGAACAACAGACTAGGGATGCATCTGGGCCAGCAGCCTTGCGAGGGTTAACATGTTTAAATGTTTTACTCACGTCAGCCTTGGAGAAGGAGAGGGGGGGTTTTGCAGTCTTTGTTAGCGAGCAGCGACGGTGGCACTGTATTATCCTCAAAGCAGGCAAAGAAGGTGTTTAGTTTGTCTGGAAGCGTGGCGTAGGTGTCCGTGACGTGGCTGCTTTTGTTTTTGTAGTCTGTGATTTCCTGTAGACCCTGCCACATACGTCTCGTGTCTGAGCCATTGAATTGCGACTCCACCTTGTCCCTCTACCGGCATTTCGCTTGTTTGATTTCCTTGCGGAGGGAATAACTACGCTGTTTTATATTCAGCCATATTTCCAGACTTCTTTCCATGGTTAAATGCGGTGGTTCGCACTTTCAGTTTTGTGCGAATGCCGCCATCCGTCCACGGTTTCTGGTTAGGGTGGGTTTTAATAGTCACAGTGGGCACAACATCTCCAATGCACTTCTTTATAAACACACTCACGAGTCAGCGTATAGGTCAATGTTGTTCTCTGAGGCTGACCGGGAACATGTTCCAGTCCGCGTGATCAAAACAATCTTGAAGCGTGGCTTCCGATTGGTCAGACCAGCGATGAATTGTTCTCGTCACAGGTACATCCGGTTTTATTTTCTGCCTATAAGACGGTCGGATTTGCCGAAGGGAGGGCTTTGTATGCATCGCGGGAGTTAGAGTAGCAGTTGTCGGGAGTATTAGCCCTGTGTGTCGTGCAATCAATATGCTGATAGAATTTAGGTAGCCTTGTTCTCAAATCATAGCTGGGACCGAGAGACTGCTAAACAGCTTCTATCTTCAGGCCATACTGGTTTGCAGTTATCCCTAGCCGGCCTCCACCCAGTACCCTGCCCTGAACCTTAGACACTGTTCTAGCCAGCTACCACCCGGTTCTCTCCCTGCACCTTAGAGACTACTGCACTGTACATAGAGTCATTGAACACTGGTCACTTTATGTTTACATACGGTTTCACCCATTTTCTTCTGGATTATGTGTGTATATATATTTTGTATTGCTAGGTATTACTGCACGTATTACTGCACTGTTGGAGCTAGTCTAAATACAAGCGTTTCACTGCACCTACAAATCTGTGTACGCGACCAATACATTTTGATTTGATTTGACATTGCAATAACAATTACTGTGCGTCAGTTAAAAAGTTACATCCCTCCCACAGGTCTTTGATGAAAATGGCAAGGACGTCACCCCACAGCCTCTCTACCAGCCGGACCCTGCAGCAGTGATGTCGAAACACAGTAAGATCTTTGCCAGTGACACCTCTGGTGGCACCATGTCAGACTTCTACTCTACGGCATACCAGACAACAACCAACGCTAGCTTCGCTGGGCCTTTTACCAGGTAACACACTCTCAGAATATTCACTTTTTAAAAGCAACATTATTTAGAAGACAATGTGCATAACTTTATGGTCATTGAACTATGTACTGCTTTGAGTACCCTAATCTCTCACTCTAGTTCTCTTGTAAACATTTTTAAGTAATATGACTGGTGATTATGACAGAGTAGTGCTGCCTGTCGTATGTCAGGTCAGTGTTTGGAAGCAGCACAGTGTCCAGAGGGAGCCAGTCCACGATGGAGTCGATGAATGAAGAGATTGAGGACCCATCCTCCAAAAGGGACATCTCCATCAGTCTCTCAGGTTGACAATCATTTCACTCTCCTTTCATTTACTGATGATGTTACAGGAGTATGCTGCTGCCATGGCAGCTATATCACTATGATGACAAAACATTCATTGTGTATTCTGACAGCAGTTGTATTGCAACTTGATTGCAAGTATATGTAATCTGAGAATACCGGGATGCAAAGTTACCCCAAAATGTACCATTTTTATAACCTGGATGCTTTTATTTATGTTGTTGATGTATATTTATGTCCTGTCAGATGTCCAGGTGAGGAGGGAAGAGGTGAAAGAGTTGATAAAGGAGGAGATGTTGGACGACGTGGTGGATCGGTACCTCATCGAGTCAGAGACCCTCTGGCTACTGCACATGCCAGCCGTCTCTGTGTCTGTGGACTCTGAGGAAGCTGAATCTGTCAAGTAAGCGATCATCTTTTCCAGATTCAGAATGAAATAGGTCATATGTAGATCCAAATGATGTAGATTCCAGGCTCAAGCCTCAGTACCTTGCTAGCTATGTAGTTTGTATAAATTTGAATGCAACTTGTGTTCTGTCAATCACCCTCTGTCGGAAGAGAGAGAAACAATCTGTACATGGAGCTGTGTAAGAACAGAATGGGGAATGATAAGTACGTGGAGCGTTCCATGCAAACGTTCAACGGAGCGCCCAAGACCAAGGAGGTCCAGAGTGAGGCCATCACCATGGTGGATGCAGGTTAGGATGCACTTCATCCTTGCTAAGAGATATGAGAGCACTCTTGTCTGTTGTTCTTATCTCACCTCTCACACAATGGCTATCACCCAAGCACAGCTTCTTCAGTCAGTCTTTTGTTAGTTTAGCACCCCCCCACTGTGCACTGATGTCAATTCAACTTCAATTCCATGTTGGTTCAACGTAATTTCATTGAAATTACATGGAAACAACATTGATTCAACCAGTGGGCCTTTGGCCTCTATGCCTGTTGTTACAAATAGCAATGGTCTCCTTTGCCCTCTTTATAGCCACCACAGCCACCACCTGGGATATGTATGACTCATTCCGCAGCGCAGGGCTGGGGGAGGCTGCCTTGTCTCCAGACACAGACAAGGCCAGCGTCCCTGAGATTGTCTCCAATCACAGACTGGACCCCACCAGAGCCCCCGAGAGAACCATGTCTGTCATCAGCACCACTAGCATAGGTACAGTAACACTGTCATTAATAGAATCAAACCATATTAGAGGACAAAGGTTATGGTTATGATCCTGCAGCAGTTGTAGAATTTCTTATTTATTTACAGTTTATTTCATGATGATGTGTGATATTAACGGCCGTCTTTCTTTTCCAGCGAGTGCCTCTAGCTCGCGGATCGAGATTGAGCCTTTCGTGGTTCCCTCTGAAGATGAACCGGACCCGGAACTGGTTCTGCAGTCAGAGAAGTTCCAGCAGGATCTGTTCGTGATGGAAAGGATCATTCTGGAGAACATCTACCAGCCGAAGCTGGCTGCATACAGACAGCTCCCCACATTGGAAGGTATGGTTGTTACTGATGCATGCGTCTCTACCCACTGGGCACAGACGTCAGTTCAACCTCTATTTTTTATTTACATTTGGTTGAGTTGTCAACTAACGTGAATTCAACGTGAAATCAACACCATGACATTTGAATTTAAGTTGAGGACTTTATGCAAATCCAATCAGATTTCCACTTTTATTCAACGTCATTACATATCTTATTTTTTTTTATTATATGGAAACAATGTTGATTCAACCAGTTTTTGCCCAGTGGGTCGTGTTTTTTTTGGTGACTTTTGCAGGCAAACAGTACACTGTAATCTATGTCCCCATGTGGTTTATTAGCTGCAACGTTTAAACCCTTAGGTCTTCATCAGGTTCGGATCATATGTTTATCAACTTGAATTGATATTTAGTAATGTTACATATTGAATGCCTTATTACTTATAAACAACCATGTTTGTTGGATGTGCCAGATCCTGACAGTGTGCCCAAGGTTGTGCCCACGGTGGTGAGCAGGAGAGAGGAGAGTTCCCTGGATGAGGAGAGCACTCTGACCCCTGCCCTGGAGCGCCTCTGGTCCTTCAGCTGTGAGCTGACTTCAGGACACAACGTCAGCAGTATGGCCTGGAACAAGAGGAACCCAGTATGATTCTGTCTTTATTCACTTATTTGTCTTTTGATGTGTGTAATATTTTTTTAACAAATAAACTCTCTCTCTCCCATGTTATTTCCTTCTCCAGGACCTTCTTGCAGTGGGGTATGGACAGTTTGATTTCAAAGACCAGAAATCAGGCCTGATCTGCTGCTGGTCTCTGAAGAACCCCACGGTAACTGACACTTCTCGCCTTTCTGTTTTCTTCTGTATTTCAGTTCATACCATTAGTTTCTGAAATTGTGCTGTACATGTAGCCTGGTCCCAGATCTACAGTATGTGCGCTGTATACTCCTATGGACTTTTATCATGCCAAACATTTGGCAAGGCAGCACAAACAGATCTGAAACCAGGCTACTGTACCAGTGCCAGGTTAGAGAATAGTTCTCTAGTGACTAAGCTAGTGAGTTTTGTATCTTGTATCTACAGTGGCCTGAGAGGGTCTTTACCTGTGAGAGTGGAGTGACTACTTTGGACTTTTCGGCAAGCAATGCCAGCCAGCTAGCTGTGGGGATGCATGATGGCAGCATAGCCACCTACAATGTCGAGAGCAGAGAGAAGACACCCGTCATTGACAGCAGGTGGGTCTGTGTCTCCTCAGAGAGAAAGAGAGAGAGAGACAACCTAATCTACATGTCTTATTTCTCATAGACACCAGGTGGCACTGTATACTGGCAGACAAACAGGCGATGTGACAGGGTTCCCCACCAAGTTTTCTGAGCAAAATAAAATAACTAAAATAAATGTTATAATTTTTGTTCTTGGAGATAAAATTCTGTAATATTACCAGGAAATTAGCTTGCACATGATTTTAATTTAGGAAATCTGCTCACAGGTATTTATACACATAAATACAGAGGGATATGTGATCGTATCCCAATGTTATCATGATTTTGTCAAATACCATATCTGTTTGGGATTCTTGCGGTCAATTTGCAGTGTACAAATGATTTATAACTATGTTCTGACTCCCCGACCATCTTCTCAAGGAAAAATCGACCCATGGCTGTATGTAATTGGGGACCACTATATGGTTTACAAAGCATAGCCCACAGTCACAAACATTTCTGCTTTACCCATAGGCTTTACCTTTATATAAGTGGAGTAGGTCTATGTTCTGTTTATAATTGAAAATAATAGCAATTAATAGCAAAACAAGGATAAAAATAATAGCAAAACAAGGATAAGTCTTATTTAAAAAAAATAAAAAAAAATCTTATTTAAAAACTTTTTCATGTTCATTTGGAAATGCACGTATTGCACAGTCGAGCATGTCAAGGACTATGTTTAAAGAATAAAACAACAGGAAACCTACACTGAAAGGGAGATGGTTACCGTGATGCCGAGGAAACAACGGAAGGCCAGCCAGCCAACAAAAACACATAACAAGCCTTTTAACAAGCTGTTCCATCGTTCCTCAGATACTAGCGCAATATATTTGTGTGAATTCAATAGAGTGACGCATTTACACCAAAAATCTACTGTTTTTACAGTATCTCCTGTACATTTCTCCCCGTTACTCAACATCTGTCTGTTGTTGTTATGACTGACTAGCTGGGCTGTGATGTCACAGACTGTCTACTATTTTTAATCCCTGTTGGACACTGGAATATCTACTGATCTCATACAGACATGTAACAAAGCTGGTAGAAATGACATCTGTGAGAGCTACAGGAAAGCTGCGTAGTGACTGCGTCTAGGAAAACTAGGAGAACCTCAACGTGTGTGTGTGTGTGTGTGTGTCTGTGTGTGTCTGTAGTGACTGTGCCCACAAGCACACAAGCCCTGTGTGGCAGGTAAGGTGGATCGACCATGAGAGGGGTGCCTCGGGGGAGGACAAGGGAGAGACACTCATCTCTGTGTCTGCAGACGGCAGGATCAGCAAGTGGTTCCTGCGGAAAGGCCTCGACTGCATAGGTCCAGTTTTACCTCAATCTCTGAAAGTTTTGGGAAACCTTTCTATTAGTATGCCCAGTCCAAGTATCCCAAATATCCACCCTCTAAAATACTTCATATTTTTGTTGACATTTTTTCAGACAAATCTTGCAGACATTTCCACCCATAACTTTCCAGTCAACAGACAACTCTTTCAGACATTTCCCCTCATAACCTTCCAGTCAGCAGACAACTCTTGCAGACATTTCCCCCCATAACCTTCCAGTCAGTAGACAACTCTTGCAGACATCCCCCCCATAACCTTCCAGTCAGCTGACAACACTTGCAGACATTTCCTCCATAACCTTCCAGTCAGCTGACAACACTTGCAGACATTTCCTCCATAACCTTCCAGTCAGCAGACATTTCAATTTTATTATTCACTGCATCACAGTTCCAGTGGGTCAGAAGTTTACATACACTAAGTTAACTGTGCCTTTAAACAACTTGGAAAATTCCAGAAAATGATGTCATGGCTTTAGAAGCTTCTGATAGGCTAATTGACATCATTTGAGTCAATTGGAGTTGGACATGTGGATGTATTTCAAGGCCTACCTTCAAGCTCAGTGCCTCTTTGCTTGAAATCATTAAAAAATCTATAACAAATCAATAAAGACATCAGAATAAAAATTATAGTCTGGTCCATCCTTGGAATTCATTTCCAAACGCCTGAAGGTACCACGTTCATCTGTACAAACAATAGTACGCAAGTATAAACACCATGGGATTACGCAGCTGTCATACTACTCAGGAAAGAGATGCGTTCTGTCTCCTAGAGGTGAAGGTACTTTGGTGATAAAAGTGCAAATCAATCCCAGAACAACAGCAAAGGACCTTGTGAAGATGCTGGAGGAAACAGGTACAAAAGTAACAGTAAAATGAGTCTTATATCGACATAACCTGAAAGGCTGCTCAGTAAGGAAGAAGCCACTGCTTCAAAACCGCCACAAAAAAGCCAGACTACGGTTTGCAACTGCACATGGGGACAAAGATTGTACTTTTTGGAGAAATGTCCTCTGGTCTGATGAAACAAAAATAGAACTGTTTGGCCATAATGACCATCGTTGTGTTTGGAGAAAAAAGGGGGAGGCTTGCAAGCCAAAGAACACCATCCCAACCGTGAAGCACGGGGGTGGCAGCATCATGTTGTGGGGGTGCCTAGCTGCAGGAGGGACTGGTGCACTTCACAAAATCGATGTCATTACGAGGAAGGAAAATTATGTGGATATATTGAAGCAACATCTCAAGACATCAGTCAGGAAGTTAAAGCTAAGTCGCAAATGAGTCTTCCAAATGGACAATGACAAGCATACTTCCAAAGTTGTGGCAAAATGGCTTAAGGACAACAAAGTCAAGGTATTGGAGTGGCCATCACAAAGCCCTGACCTGAATCCTATAGAAAATGTGTCGGCAGAACTGAAAAAGGATCCAACAAACCTGACTCAAGTTACACCAGCTCTGTCAGGAGGAATGGGCCAAAATTCACCCAACTTATTGTGGGAAGCTTGTGGAAGGCTACCCGAAACGTTTGACCCAAGTTGAACAATTCAAATTCAATGTTACCAAATACTAATTGAGTGTACGTAAACTTCTGACCCACTGGGAATGTGATGAAAGAAATTAAAGCTGAAAGAAATATATCTCTACTATTATTCTGACATTTCACATTCTTAAAATAAAGTGGTGATCCTAACTGACCTAAGACAGGGAATTTTTACTATGATTAAATGTTAGGAATTGTGAAAAACTGAGTTTAAATGTATTTGGCTAAGGTATATGTAAACTTCTGACTTCAACTGTATGTGCTCTAACCCATACCTCCACAGACCTGATGAAGCTGAAGAGGACGAGGAATGAGAAAGACAAGAAGCAGGTTGGAGACAAAGAGAAGAAGAGCGAGGCACTCATATCACGGCAGGCACCAGGGCTCTGTTTTGACTTCCATCCCACGGTGTGCGACCAGAGTGTTCTTAAGTTTCCATAAAGGATAGTTACACATGCGTTGTTTTAGTTACTTATTCCTGTGTTTTTAGGACTCCAACATCTACATTGCTGGTACAGAGGAGGGCCACATCCACAAGTGTTCCTGTTCCTATAACGAACAGTTCCTGGAGACCTACATAGCACACAAAGTATGAACAGATCCTTCAGGCCGTACAGATGCTCTCTGCTGGACTGAATAATACAATGCCATTCATTCATTCCCTAACCCTAGCTTCAAGGCTGCATCCCTGTTCAACCCTAACACTAGCCTCTACCACCACCCTAACCCTAGATTTAGATTCATGTCCAAATCCATGTTCAACCTTAACCCTAGCTTCATGTCCACATCCAGGTTCAACCCTAACCCTAGCCTCAATTCTGACCCTAACCCTAGATTTAGATTAATGTCCAAATCCCTGTTAAACCTTAACCCTAGCTTCATGTCCACATCCAGGTTCAACTCTAGCCTCAATTCTGACCCTAACCCTAGCTCTAACCTCTCTTTGCTCTCAGGGCCCTCTGTACCGGATCACATGGTCTCCGTTCTGCTCAGATGTCTTCCTGAGTTGCTCCTCTGATTGGACGATCCAGCTGTGGCGGCAGGACCTGTTCACTCCCGTGCTGGGCTTCACCTCGACCCAGAGTGCCGTCTATGATGTCATGTGGTCCCCCAAGTGGGCCACCGTGTTTGGGGCCGTCAACGAGGGACGCGTGGAGATCTGGGACCTGGGAGCCAGCATGTGAGTAGTCTCTCTTTGTCTGTCTCTTACCTTTTCTATTACTCTCTCTCTTAATAAATTGATTTCACTGTCTCTTTCTCTCTGTTTCTATATATTGTAGTTTCTTCTCTTAATGCATTTCCAGAAATATGAAGCTACAATAATAAAGCTCAACTCTTTACTCTGAATTTGGCCTGTGAATAAACAATAGACAGCATTTCCACCATGCCCTTGTCCCTCTCCCAAGCCTGGACCCCACCATAGTGAGCCTGGCCAGTCCCGGGGTGAAGCTGACCTCCCTGCTGTTTGCTACTGAGACAGACTGTATCCTAGTGGGGGACAGTGACGGGCAGGTCAGCATCTACCAGCTCAAGAACCTCACCGTAGGAGAGGGAACACAGGTGAGGCAGGGGTTTCCAACAGGTTGATTTCAAGCTACCAGTAGTACGCAGCCCACCTATGAGTAGCTCGCCAAGCAATTATGAAAGTACATGCATTTTTTTCGTTTAAAAAGCCAAACGTAACACATCTGCCAATTAATTTCCAGCAATATTGCCCTTGTCTGTTTGCCTGCGACTCAAACTGAATTCTTCCGCTGCTCTATCGTTCGCTACATACTTCAGTCTGAGACTGCCATTGTTGAAGTCTTTATGGTGACATCAAAATTAGGGGTGTTGTTCAAAACAAAGTCATCAATGATTGGATCATCTCTAACCAATCAGAGTATCAAAGCCAATGATGAATTTTCAACACCCCTAATTTTACCAGGTATATTTACAGAAAACGCATCTCTTGCATACCAAGGAGCCGGGGATGAGTCGCAGTGTAGTCTAGAACAAGCTCTCGTGCTAGAAAGGTTTGGAGACCCCTGGATTAGAGTGTGGTAGCTTTCCGGTTTGAATATAAGCCAACTGCCTTGCGTAGAAAGGGTCTGTTGCATACACCTTCTGATCAGAATGCTTAATCGCTGTTCTTACAGTGACTCGTCTTTTTGCAGTATGCACTGTTCTGTTAGACATACTGTATGTCACATCATAACCACTCAGTGCTTTTCCTTACATACAAACTGTTCTCTGTGTAAATTCAGTTTGATTATTACAGACCATTTTAAAGACCATTTCAGCCCAGATTAAGGCATAATCCTCAGTCTGTGGGTGGCTGGTTAACTGTTTTTATCTCCCTGAGCAAACAGACATAGGGTAAAATATCTCATCTCTGTCCCCTTAGGTGGCTGCGTTAGAGGACATCATCGGCTCCACCCTGGCCAGTCAGCTGTGAGCGGGACAGAGCCAGCCGTGGGTGGGGGGACACACCGGGACTATGTATCCCCTAAAGCCTGCCTCATCCACTATGTCATCATCAGCTGTCTGTCGCCATAATGTTTGGTCCCCAGGGACTGCATCTTTGTCTGTTTTTATATTGAGAAAAAGAACATGATCAATTTTTCATTACCATAAATGTCTCGTCTCTGCTTGTCACTCACTGTCTCTCAAAGTTTAGATCAGTATCTAGATCAGTCTGATGTTTCTTTGTCTTGTTTTTATGTTCATCTGGCCCATTGCCCAGTTTCCCCAATTCCAGTCTTGAATAATAGTTGAAATATCTGGAATTGATTTCATCCATTTCAAAGGAGGTTCTCCCTGATTCTACGTAGCTGCTGATCTTGGTGACCCAGTCATAAAGAAATGTGTCTTTGAGCTTGTTTTGATGAAGAGCAATGGAGGATCTCTGACACACAAACAAAACGCATTCCAAGGATACTTTTTGCAGAAAGCTGAAATGCCATGCATCTCTTTTTCATCTTCCCAAACCTGCATCTTTGGCTGTCCTGCCCTCATCGCCACAACAACGTCCCTGTTTTGTACGATAGTCATTGTGTGTGTACTGTATGGAGAGCACTGTGTTTTCGAGCATGCTGTTACTCTGCAGTGCTCTGTGTGTGTGTGTGTGTGTGTGTGTGTGTGTGTGTGTGTGTGTGTGAGAGTTCATGTGTATTAAGAGTGTAGCCTGTCTAAAGAGCTTCTGTGGCATCGAGATCCAGACACACGCACACCCCACTCAGCCTCCCATAACTCTGCTAATGGCTGTCATTATGTAGTCAAGGGCTTTGCCTGACATTTGAAGTAGGTGTTAACCGTCCTTGCTATGTGGGTAAAAAGGCTAAAACGGACTGGAGTCTACTGCTTCAGGAGCAAATGGGCAGAAAAACATAAAAAACAGGTAAAGTAGACATCTGACTGAGTCACATGACAGTAGTATACAGATCATATATACCATTATGACTGCTATCTCCGAGTCTATCTGTTCTCTAGATCTCTACCCTTGTTTCCCATTTAGGGGTCTTCATCAAATCAGAATACTGGTACTTTTATTCTATTTCATCGTTATTTAAATTACACAGGAAGTCCCATTGAGGTGAGAAGACCTGTTTCCCAAGGGAGACCTGGAAAAAGTGACTCAGGCAGGTTGTCTCCAAACTTTGTCCTGAAGAACTACCGGGTCTCTAGGGGTTTGCCCGGTAGGTCAGGATGTAATCAATTAACAAAGCACCTCATTGATTTGCCTGATTGAGTAATTGGTGGATTCTTCTGAGAGAGTGATAGGAACTAGAATTAGCCTAATTAGAACTTGTGAAAGTGTGTAGCCATATCCTTTCATCAAAACAATATAATGAGCGTGTTTTCTGTCAGCTAATGAGGAAACTACCCATGAGGAAACATGTCAATTACCATGATGTAATTTCACATTAGAAAGAACACTAAAATGGGAATGATGCAGTCACTTTACCATTACTTACATGTACAAATTACCTCGACTAACCCGTACCCCCGCACATTGACTCAGTACTGGTACCCCCTGTTTAAAGCCTCTTTATTGTTGAACTTTTTATTAAAATGTTTACTTTATATTATTTAGTAAATATTTTCCTCTATTTTCTTAAAAGTGCATTGTTGGTTAAGGGCTTGTAAGTAAGCATTTCAATGTGTTTCTGTTGTATTCGGCGCATGTGACAAATAAAATTGGATTTGATGGCACTGATGTGTCACACAGATGATGATTTTTATTAGAATTAGATCCAGCTGTGGCGGAAGGACCTGTTCACTCCCGTGCTGGGAGAGAGAGCGAGAGAGAGAGATTGGGTAGATGAGATGGGGACGGAATGGGGAGGGGTATAGGGGAGAGAGTGAGAGAGAGAGAGAGAGAGATGGGGTAGATGAGGGGACGGAATGGGGAGGGGTATAGGGGAGAGAGAGAGAGAGAGAGATGGGGTAGATGAGGGGACGGAATGGGGAGGGGTATAGGGGAGAGAGAGAGAGAGAGAGAGAGAGAGAGAGATATATGGGGTAGATGAGGTGGGGACGGAATGGGGGGTGGTATAGGGGAGAGAGAGAGAGAGAGAGATGGGGTAGATGAGGGGACGGAATGGGGGGGTGGTATAGGGGAGAGAGAGAGAGATGGGGTAGATGAGGGGACGGAATGGGGGGTGGTATAGGGGAGAGAGAGAGAGAGAGAGATGGGGTAGATGAGGGGACGGAATGGGGGGGTGGTATAGGGGAGAGAGAGAGAGATGTGGTAGATGAGGGGACGGAATGGGGGTGGTATAGGGGAGAGAGAGAGAGAGAGAGATGGGGTAGATGAGGGGACGGAATGGGGGGTGGTATAGGGGAGAGAGAGAGAGAGAGATGGGGTAGATGAGGGGACGGAATGGGGGTGGTATAGGGGAGAGACAGAGAGATGGGGTAGATGAGGGGACGGAATGGGGGGTGGTATAGGGGAGAGAGAGAGAGAGAGATGGGGTAGATGAGGGGACGGAATGGGGGGTGGTATAGGGGAGAGAGAGAGAGAGAGATGGGGTAGATGAGGGGACGGAATGGGGGGTGGTATAGGGGAGAGAGAGAGAGAGAGAGATGGGGTAGATGAGGGGACGGAATGGGGGGTGGTATAGGGGAGAGAGAGAGAGAGAGATGGGGTAGATGAGGGGACGGAATGGGGGGTGGTATAGGGGAGAGAGAGAGAGATGGGGTAGATGAGGGGACGGAATGGGGGGTGGTATAGGGGAGAGAGAGAGAGAGAGAGATGGGGTAGATGAGGGGACGGAATGGGGGGTGGTATTGGGGAGAGAGAGAGAGAGAGAGAGAGAGAGAGATGGGGTAGATGAGGGGACGGAATGGGGGGTGGTATAGGGGAGAGAGAGCGAGAGATGGGGTAGATGAGGGGACGGAATGGGGGGTGGTATAGGGGAGGGAGGGAGAGATTGATTGACTCTTCAAAGGGTGAGCTGAAAGGTATATATAGGAGGAAGATGCACGCCTTGAACCAGAGACCAGTTCACTGTGTTACTGCCTCAGCAAGAGGCAGAGCGAGAGAGAAAGAGCAGAAGGGGGAGAGAGAGAGGAACTATTAAGGGATTTTTTTATCAATAATGACTAAATTATGTATACATTTCAATCAGGACTATGACTAAACAGAATACTATTATGTTACTGTATGGATGTATGAATCTTATTATAATCCTAGTACTGAATATAATGTGTGTAATTATAATCAAGAATTAGAACAAAGACTGTCTGTTCCTTGGTAGAAACGAATGAACTTATCGTCAGACTGGCTAGAATGCTTATTTTCCCCGGAGAGAAGAGAGACCTTGTAAAGTAGTAAATTATCTAAACCGGTGGTGGACGATGTGGGAAGGCTTGTGAACTATACTGCCATTGTATCAGAGTGGAGGAGGGACAGTTTAAAACCTATGACGTCATTTTTAGTTTATAACCTGTTGTAAATTGTACCATGTTCAGTACTCTCGAGACTAAACGCTATTGATCTGTCCATTTTATGCAACTAAGTATCATACAAATTCTTAGGAATGGGCAGAGTGATTAATTGAATTGGTTAGTATAGGAATTGGTTAGTATAGGAATTAAATTCCTCTAACAGGAACACAACAAACAGAAAGAAAGAAAGAAAGAAAGAAAGAAAGAAAGAAAGAAAGAAAGAAAGAAAGAAAGAAAGAAAGAAAGAAAGAAAGAAAGAAAGAAAGAAAGAAAGAAAGAAAGAAAGAAAGAAAGAAAGAAAGAAAAAGTAGACCAGAGAAACAGTCTGTGGTGGTCTTTGCAAGCGAGCACCCCAGTTGGGACGAACCCAGATACACACACAGCAACCACCAGAGAGCCAACCAGCCAGCAGTGATGAGTGCGTTGCCAGTACTGCTGCCCCTGCTGATGTGTGTGGTGGTAGGGCTGAGCCAGGTGAGGGCGGCGGTGAAGGCAGTGAAGCCGTGTGGCAGAGTTCCTCAGGGCCGTCATCTACACCTGTGGAGGCTCCCGCTTGAGACAGCTCCTCAACGAGCCAGAACAGCTGGAGGGTGAGTTGAGAATCTCTACCTTCTACTTTAAACCCTCTCTGTTACCCCCAATCTCCATATCCTCCTACTTAAACTTCTTTACACTTATTGAATGTATTCTACCTTGACATTTTACGTCAGGAGTTATTCCACTTGACTAACAAAATGACATAAATTGACCAGACAATGTATTTGAGTCAGTGACGCCTGTCTGCAACAATGTATAGTGATGCTGATCCAGTGTGTGTGCATACAGGCAGGAAGGAAGGCAGGTGGGCAGTCAGAAAGGCAGGAAGGCAGGCAGGCATGCAGTGTCAGGCAGGCAGTTGCTCCTCTGACTGGGTTATGGAGGTCTGTTATGCAGTCCTGTTCTCTGGAACATTATAGCCCAGCAGAACCCACCTCTTATAATCTGATTATGATGCTGATGATATCAGGGCCAGCCTGTTCCCAGTGGGCAGACCACGGCAGGCAGTTAGCATATTAACCATTCTCATTAGAACCAATTAGAGGATATACCAGGCGGTGTCAGAGGAAGGCCCTAAAAATTGTCAAAGACTCCAGCCACCCTAGTAATTGACTGTTCTCTCTGCTACCACAAAGCAAGCTGTACCGGAGCGCCAAGTCTAGGTCCAAGAGGCTTCTAAACAGATTCTACCAAGCCATAAGACTACTGAACATCTAGTCAAATGGCCCCCAGACTCCCAGCGGTCAAAGCGGTTGAAATAATGTCATTACAACCAGTTTTGACCACTGGGCTCGCTCTCTTACTTTGGAAACCTGCCCTGCTGCTTTATTCCTAGAGGCATAAATAGATAAACACAAGTAGAAGGCTGAAGAAAAACAGAATGTGAGGTATCATATCATTAATACTTGCACAGAACAATCCAAAATAGATGTCATGAAATCAGAGCTTTTAGATATAGTGTTTTAGATAGAGCTTGTAGATAGTTTGAGACAAACTTGAACTTGTGTTGATGTGTGTGGATGACATTGAGCAGGGAGGGAGCTGTATTTCTTGGAGATGTTTTTCATGGAGACACGAGAAGAAAGCAGCCTCTGGTATATGTGTCGATGATGAGAGAGTTCAGAACCAAAGCTGAATTCAGGGACTTTCACTTAACTTCTTGAAAATACTTATCTTGATCGTACTGTATATTTTGCTTATGCTTGACATGGGGGGTGTGATGTGTTTTGCTGTTACGTGATGACTTAGTGTGACATTTGAATCCACTGTGGATTACTAAAAAGCTTTGGTCTTTTTGACTCTTAACACTGCAGTCTTTCATTGCATACCCATATAGCTTTAGGTCCATTTCCATCTTTAACTGACACCGCAAGTTGAGGCTATCAGCTACAGGACAAAACACAGACATTACGCCACAGCACCTAAATACAGCGATTACCAATAAAACTAAACAAAACAATAGTGTCTGCAAGTACAAAAAAAGACGACAAAGAGAGTAGGTCAAATGTTGTACTGTGTGTACTGTAGTGTAGGCTATATCTGTCATCTTCTATCCACACAGCACAGTCATCCACTCAGAATACAAAACAAGGGAGACAGTGAATTCCCCACTCAGATGATTGGCAGGTCTTACCTGGAATACTGTGTGTTGCCAAGGTGTTACATCATTTTTCATCCTCTGGGAGAAGACAATCTGAATGCTTGGCCAAAAAAGGAAATATATGCAAAGTGAGGGTTGATGTGATACTAGTGCAGAATAGGAAATGTAGACTTGTTCTAATCCTTCCGAGACCAGTCACGACCACTAAGGTTATTTAAAGGAGATACATCCTTTGTATTCATACTGCATTGGACCAAAATAATTGAATACAAAACAATGGATCAAACATAATTGATACGCCTCCTTTATTTCAGAGAAAACCCACATCATAACATGGTGGTTCATTCTGCATTCTTTCAGAACATTTCATTAGTACGGTACATCACACGAAACAATTTCATATTCAGTATCCTGTGCATTGGATAACACAAACAGATGAAATAACAAATATATCCATATAAATATAAAATGAAACAAACATATATGTACAGTACACATGGTACGTTGAATTAAAGGCTAATCGTACTACAGTTAGATCTCCCTCACAGCACACAATTATAAACAGCTTCTTAATAGCAGACGGAGTGTATTCCTAGTAAGGCTTTAGGACAGTGTTGTTACAGCCAACCTTGATGTGTTGCACTGTACATCAGAACACAAAATTGGTGGAGGAAATACAGAATAAACTGCATTTGAGCAACATGCACAATATTTATGATATTCTATTGAGGCATTTACTTTATGTTGGTATTCGTATCTTGTGTTATTACTTATTGTTGTTGCATTGTGGAGAAGGAACCTGTAGGTAAGCATTTTGTTGGACAGTGTATACCATGTGTATCCTGTACCTACGACTAATAAAACTTCTGCTGTGAGTTGCAAAAAGAGTGCTCCAAAAACTTGTCCAGTTCATAACTTTTATTGGTTTTGGAAAAAAAGCAAACTTAGTTTCTCATCAGATCATCTTAACATTGTCTGTACAAAACACAGCTTGCACATGTGGTTGACAGAGAAACAGTACGGTACCCAAAGCAGTCTGGCTTAGCACGCCACACACAGACACACTTCCTGCTCTGGTCTTCAGTTCTCACAGTTAACATGACAACAGATCAGCGAGTCTATTGGTTGGTGGACCACTTCACTTTAACACTATACCGTAACTGTGTGCAGACACACATTACATTACCCATGCCGTAACACTTAGCTTGAACCCTCCCTACATCCTAAGCACGACCAGAGATCATACATAGTTCATAAACAGTAATAACATTACCAATGTCATTTCTGTTAACTATAGTTAGGTGTGTACAATAATGTTCAAGTAAAGTGTTACTCACTAAACAGCTATACAGAGAGCTACATGACACAATTCATTGATGCCTTACTTAGAAATGCCAACTAAAGGGTCAGACAACATGGACATGTAAGACACTTCTATGGCTGTTCTAAGGCAGGTGTGGAAATGGTGCCATGTAGCTTCATGAAGTACAGATAGTATCCTGACATACTTATGATGCCCACACGAGGAGACCTTTTAAGTTAAATGTCATCACACACATTTAGTTCTCTATGTTGAATATCAGAGCATTCAGGAGGTTTCTAACAATTATCAGCACAGTTTTCTTCACATGAAACAAGATGGGTTTTTTTGTTGTTTAAAAAAATATTCCCCTTATTTCTCTATCTTTTAGAGGACTGTCTGGAGTACACACATAAAATACAAAAAAGCGTTTTGGTCATCTAACCTCCCTCCAAATCCTCGTCACCATGTCATCTCACAGAGACCATTACCATTATGCAAAATAAAGCCATAGATTCAAGCGCTGGTTGGTTTGATCCGAAGGAGAGTTCATGCTGTTTGATGCAGAATAACACATTGAGGTGAATGGAAACAGAGCAGAACATAGTCAAAACCTGACTGATTATCCAAGGTAATAACTATTAGTGTAACTCTAAATAACACTGCTTTCATACTGCCTGACGTACACATCCAGGTGCTATTCATCTTGTTTTTTTATTTTATCCCCCCACGCGCATATATACTGTAGTCAAATCTTCTGATGCACTTGAGTTAAAAAATTATATATCTGAAATAAATTCTAAAATTATACCTTATACATTATACTGTACACAGGTTACCCAACTACACAGATAACAAAAAAAGATATTTAGAATATTTATACCTTCATTCTAAATTGCAATACCATTGAAATTCTATTAATATACAGAATCACATACTTTTTTACATACTTTTTAAATCATTATCATCAATAAATAAAAATAGAATGCTGTAATGTACTCTGAAGTACTACCACTGTTGTGTCAGGGACAACAAAGGCTATTTGACAATACAAGGAAAACACCAAACGCCCTTTCAGATATATATTATTCATTTAAAATAAGACTTTGTACAGGTTTTTTTATTGAGGGAAACATATTATATTTGTTTTATATTGCAACCAAGAATGTATTTATTGTTGCAGCTGCCTAACTACTCAGGACTTTCTGATCATTTCTGAGGAAAATGTTGAGAGTATATGTTTGAAGCCGATGTTAAATCACTGCATTCAAAGAAGAGAGAGGAGTCTGGTAATGGTCCCCATCCAAATGAACAATGTCCTTTAAACCTGCTATGCCAGTGTGTAACGCATTAACTGTTAAAAACCCAACAACATAAAAACTCCAATACCCAGAATTCCATGGTAGCTCTAACCGTGTCCCATCAGAGGCATGTGAGAAGCAAGAATTAGCCCCTCCCTTAAACTGAATGGAGGAGTGTGACATCATGGTGCGTCTATTCATCTTAGTTCACTCAATGGCACAACCCAATGGTCTTTTCATACATCCTCTCCTAATACCTCATATTTGTTGTTGCATCAAAATATACTCAGTGTATTATGTGTTAGGTTCACGGTTGAGAGCGTGATTTTGCGGTTGAGTAGCTAGGTAGCTGTAGCAGTGCTTAAGTTTGAACACCACACGTTAGCGAGTGGGATAGAGAGGCAGAAGCATGTACCTTTAGAGAGGGAAACCCGGGTGGATGTCTAGAGCAGCAGCAATACAGATGTTCTGAAATTAATACATTTTAATACATTTTACAAATACAATAATTACACCCTAAAACGGTCCACGAGACTATATGCAAGCTATACAATACTGCTGGGTACAGTAGGCTGTGTGGCCTTGGCCTGTCTGTCTCGAAGGTTTAGAAAGAACTGTCTGTCTGTAGGGAGGTGGTGGTGTAGGTCTGTCCTCTGTAGTATAGGATTTCATTAGTCCATTGAGATGATGATCTCCAGTGTATTTGTTCAGTAGTAGTATGAAGTATCAGTTGTCTGCCAAGTATTTTCCTGAAAATGACAAACATGCCTTGGGTTTGAATACTTATGTGTAAAAAGGAATCATACATGCAACTATGTACACATAGCAAAACATATTTTACGATAATACTGTATCAACACAGTGTAATAACACCAATTAATATCACAGTGATACACTATTAGTTTATAATCATGTTATTATTACACTATGAGCGCCACACTAATTTGAGTCAATCTTTCCCTTATTCTAATATTTTGTGAAGGATGGGATGCACTCCATAATAGATTTAGGTGACATTACTTCTGTTTAGCAGAGTAAGTGAAGAAAGGCAGTGTCTCACCTGCAGCGAACCTCTTCTTGATGAGTGAAAAGCGGTACCCTGGCCCAGCCAGTTCTATATCACAGCCTGACAGAGTGCTGCCCTCGCTGGTGAACTGGACCGCCAGGGGAGAGGGTTTACTGGGGCCCTCCGACAGCTGGAACCGTGCCAACAATGAGCCAATGCCTGGGGACGTCACAGAGAGGGACAAAGGTTAAATATACTGCACAAACATACACATGCATATACAGTACCAGTCAAATGTTTGGACACACCTACTTAATTAAGGGTTTTTCTTAATTTTTTATATTTTCTACATTGTAGAATAACAGTGAAGACATCAATACTAAGAAATAACACATGGAATCATGTAGAAACTAAGAAAGTGTTAAACAAATTCTTTGAGTTTCTTTAAAGTAGCCACCCTTTGCCTTGATGACAGCTTTGTGCACTCTTGGCATTCTCTCAACCAGCTTCATGAGGTTGTCACCTGGAATGCATTTCAATTAACAGGTGTGCCTTGTTAAAAGTTCATTTGTGGAATTTATTTCCTTCTTGTAGGGGTGGTACATAGAAGATAGCCCTATTTGGTAAAAGACCAAGTCCATATTATGGCAAGAACAGCTCAAATAAGCAAAGAGAAACGACAGTCAATCCTTACTTTAAGACATGAAGGTCAGTCAATACGGAACATTTCAAGAACTTTGAAAGTTTCTTCAAGTGCAGTCGCAAAAACCATTAAGCGCTATGATGAAACTGGCTCTCATGAGGACCGCCACAGGAAAGGAAGACCCAGAGTTACCTCTGTTGCACAAGATAAGTTCATTAGAGTTAACTACACCTCAGATTGTAGCACAAATAAATGCACAGAGTTCAAGTAACAGACACATCTCAACATCAACTGTTCAGAGGAGACTGCCTGAACCAGGCATTCATGGTTGAATTGCTGCAAAGAAACCACTACTAAAGGACACCAATAAGAAGAAGAGACTTGCTTGGGCCAAGAAAAATTAGCAATGGACATTAGACCGATAGAAATCTGACCTTTGGTCTGATGAGTCCAAATTTTAGATTTTTGGTTCCAACTACTGTGTCTCTGTGAGATGCAGAGTAGGCGAATGGATGATCTCCACATGTGTGGTTCCCACCGTGAAGCATGGAGGAGGTGGTGTGATGGTGGTTTACTGGTGACACTGTCAGATTTATTTAGGATTCAAAGCACAGTTAACCAGCATGGCTATCACAGCATTCTGCAGGGATACGCCATCCCTTCTGGTTAGCGCTTAGTGGGACTATCATTTGTTTTTCAACAGGACAATGAGCCAAAACACACCTCCAGGCTGTGTAAGGGCTATTTCTTATTCATTTATTTATTTAACCCTTATTTTATCAGGTAAGTTGACATAGAACACGTTCTTATTTACAGCAATGACCTGGGGAATAGTTACAGGAGAGAGGATGGAATGAGCCAATTGTAAGCTGGGAATGATTAGGTGACCATGATGGTATGAGAGCCAGATTAGGAATTTAGCCAGGACACCGGGGTTAACACCCCTACTCTTACGATAAGTGCCATGGGATCTTTTAGTGACCACAGATAGTCAGGACACCTGTTTAACGTCCCATCCAAAAGACGGCACCCTACACAGGGCAATATATTTGCCCTGGGGAATTGGGGTATTTTTTTAGACAAGAGGAAAGGGTGCCTCCTACCGGCCCTCCAACACCACTTCCAGCAGCATCTGGCTGGTGGAAATCTATTTGACCAATGAGAGTGATGGAGTGCTGCATCAGATAACCTGGCCTCCACAATCACCGACGTCAACCCGATTGAGATGGTTTGGGATGAGTTGGACCGCAGAGTGAAGGGAAAGCAGCCAACAAGTGCTCAGAATATGTGGGAACTCATTCAAGATGGTTGGAAAAGCATTCCTCATGAAGCTGGTTGAGAGAATGCCAAGTGTGCAAAGCTGTTATCAAGGCAAAGGGTGGCTACTTTGAAGAATCAAAAATATAATATATATTTTGATTTGTTTAACACTTTTTGGTTTATTACATGATACCTTGTGTAACCGATGTGAGCTAGTTAGCAGTGGTGCGCGCTAATGGTGTTTCAATCGGTGACGTCACTCGCTCTGAGGCCTTGAAGTAGTTGTTCCCCTTTCTCTGTGTCACGTAGAGTAGGCCAGAAGGCTATACTGGAAAACCTAACCTCTATCAAAATAAAAAGATGGCGGAGCCGCAAATGTTCATCTGTGCTTCAGGGTGTTTATTTACAAAGTGATTCCGGAAAACAAAAACAACAGTACTGCCATAAAACGTATACCTTATGGGACAGCTAAACACAATGCTGCCCCATTCACAGTACTGCCATCAAACATATACCTTATGGGACAGCTAAAAACAATGCTGCCCCATTCACAGTACTGCCATCAAACATATACCTTATGGGACAGCTAAAAACAATGCTGCCCCATTCACAGTACTGCCATCAAACATATACCTTATGGGACAGCTAAAAACAATGCTGCCCCATTCACAGCTCAATCCAAAAATGCCTCCTCATGAACTGAAAGAGAGGCTACTTTTATAGGGCTAGCCCCTCCCCTCAGAACAATTAACACAAATTAATTAAGCAATTACCTAGTCAAACCTACATTTTCCATTAACTAAACATGCTAAAGGATATACATTGCAACACATTTTTTAAACAATATCACCACATAACATTTCCAAAATGACATCACTACGGACAGTGTCTTTTAATATGCACATTTACATTAATGAGCCATTTGGGACAGGCACTACAAAGACAGCCCATTCCCTTTACTCGGGTCCTTATCCAGCATACCTGGAAGTTACAGAGATAGAGAGGAACAGAACAAACAAACAAAGTGCTCATCCACAACATGGATAAGTATAATACATATTGCTTGTATTAAATATGAACATTGACATAAGTGTGAAATGTATGTACTAAGACAGGGAAGTTAACTTGTGTGTCGACCCACATTGTTAACTTATCTGATAATGGAGCAGGGAGGAGTGATGAATGTGTGCGTGCGTTAAAGAACCAAATGCTGCCCGCGACGAAATTCTACGTCACACTCTGCAAGGGCCGCTGATTTTGAGGCGCGATGGGTAACGATGCTTCGTGGGTGTCAGTTGTTGATGTGTGCAGAGGGTCCGTCCCTGGTTCGAGCCCAGGTAGGGGCGAGGTAAAAGTGGCAGTAATAAAGCCTCTCTTGAAAAAGCCAAACCTTGACCCAGCAAATGTTAAAAACTAAAATCGGCCTATATCGAATCTACCATTCCTTTTTTAAAGGCTGTATACAAATTGCTTCAGTCTGGTCTTAGACCCCATCATAGCACTGGGACTGCACTCATGAAGGTGGTAAATGACCTTTTAATGGGGTCAGACAAAGGCTCTGCATCTGTCCTTGTGCTTCTAGACCTTAGTGCTGCTTTTGACACCATCGATCACCACATTCTTTTGGAGAGATTGGAAACCCTAATTGGTCTACATGGACAAGTTCTGGCCTGGTTTTGGTCTTATCTGTTGGAAAGATATCAGTTTGTCTCTGTCGACGGTTTGTCCTCTGATAAATCAATTGTAAGTTTCGGTGTTCCTCAAGGTTCCTTTTTAGGACCACTATTGTTTTCACTATATATTTTACCTCTTGGTGAAGTCTGTCACGGCCGTTAAAAGAAGAGGACCAAGGTGCAGCGTGATGAGCGTACATACTTTTAATAGTACATGTCACCAACAAACCGTGAAGCTTAAGGCTATGTGCCATCAAACAAAGTTAACTTCCCACAAAGACAGGTGAAAAAAAGGGCTACCTAAGTATGGTTCTCAATCAGAGACAACGATAGACAGCCAAAACATAGAAATACAAATAATAGAGTATAGAATACCCACCCAACTCACACCCTGACCAAACCTAAATAGAGACATAAACAGGATCTCTAAGGTCAGGGCGTGACAATGTCATTCGGAAACATAACGTTAACCTTTAATGCTATGCGGGCGATACACAGCTGCACATTTCGATGAAACATGGTGAAGCCCCAAAATTGTACTCCCTGGAAGTGGAAAATTGTGGAAAAACTTGGTCAAAACAGAGATGCTAGTTCTAGGTCCCAAGAAACAAATCTTACGTTGGATCTGACAATTCATCTTGATGGTTGTACAGTCGTCTCAAATAAAACTGTGAAGGACCTCAGCGTTACTCTGGACTCTGATCTCTCTTTTGACGAACATATCAAGAATTTTTCAAGGATCTATTTTTTCCATCTTCGTAACATTGCAAAAATCTGAAACTTTTTGTTCAAAAATGAGGCAGAAAAGCAAATCCATGCTTTTGTCACTTCTAGATTAGACTACTGCAATGCTCTACTTTCCGGCTACCTGGATAAAGTACTAAATACATTTCGGTTAGTGCTAAACACGCCTGCTAGAATCTTGACTAGAACCAAAAAATGTGACCATATTACTGATTTCAAGGTTTTACTGCTAACCAACAAGAGCTTGCTCCTACCTATCTCTCTGATTTGGTCTTGCCGTACATTCCTACACGTCACAAGACGCAGGCCTCCTTATTGTCCCTAGAATTTCTAAG
This sequence comes from Oncorhynchus mykiss, assembly GCF_013265735.2. Lineage (NCBI taxonomy): Eukaryota > Metazoa > Chordata > Actinopteri > Salmoniformes > Salmonidae > Oncorhynchus > Oncorhynchus mykiss. The sequence continues at coordinate 85,539,671 of NC_048569.1, forward strand.
CGAACAGTTGGAGGCAGGGCTTTCTCCTATAGAGCTCAATTTTTATGGAATGATCTGCCTATCCATGTGAGAGACGCAGACTCGGTCTCAACCTTCAAGTCTTTATTGAAGACTCATTTAGTAGGCCCTATGATTGAGTGTAGTCTGGCCCAGGGGTGCGAAGTTGAACGGAAAGGCACTGGAGGGACGAACCGCCCTTGCTGTCTCTGCCTGGCCGGTTCCCCTCTCTCCACTGCGATTCTCTGCCTCTGACCCTATTACGGGGGCTGAGTCACTGGCTTACTAGGGCTCTTCCATGCCATCCCTAGGAGGGGTGTGTCACTTGAGTGGATTGAGTCACTGATCTGATCTTCCTGCCTGGGTTGTTGCCCCCTCGGGTTCATACCGTATGGGAGATCTTCATGGGCTATACTCAGCCTTGCCTCAGGGTAGTAAGTTGGTGGTTTGCGGATATCCATCTAGTGGTGTGGGGGCTGTGCTTTGGCAAAGTGGGTGGGGTCATATCCTGCCTGGTTGGCCCTGTCTGGGGGTATCGTCGGATGAGGCCACAGTGTCTCCTGACCCCTCGTGTCTCAGCCTACAGTATCTATGCTGCAATAGTTTGTGTGTTGGGTGGCTAGGGTCAGTCTGTTATATCTGGTGTAATTCTCCTGTCTTAGCCGGTGTCCTGTGTGAATTTAAGTATGCTCCCTGTAATTCTCTCGCTCTTCCTCTCCCTCCCCTCCCGGAGGACCTGAAACCTGGGACCATGCATCAGGACTACCTAGCCTGATGACTCCTTGCTTTCCTCAGTCCACCTGGTCGTACTGCTGCCCCAGTTTCAACTCTTCTGCCCGCAGCTATGGAAACCTGACCTGTTCACGGGATGTGCTATCTTGTCCCGGACCTGCTGTTTTTGACTCTCTCTCTCTCTACCGCACCTGCTGTCTCGAACTCTGAATGCTCGGCTATGAAAAGCCAACTGACATTTACTCCTGAGGTGTTGACCTGTTGCACCCTCTACAATCACTGTGATTATTATTAGTAGTATTATTTTTGGTTGTCTATGCATGTTTGAACATCTTAGCCATGTACTGTTATAATCTGCACCCGGCACAGCCAGAAGAGGACAGGCCACCCCTCAGAGCCTGGTTCTTCTCTAGGTTTCTTCCTAGGTTCTTGCCTTTCTACTGAGCTTTTCCTAGCCACCGCGCTTCTACCCTGGGTCTTGACCCCGCCCTGTGCAACTGGGTACTGGACTTCCTGACGGGCCGCCCCCAGGTGGTGAGGGTAGGTAAAAACATCTCCACCCCGCTGATCCTCAACACTGGGGCCCCACAAGGGTGAGTTCTGAGCCCTCTCCTGTACTCCCTGTTCACCCACGACTGCATGGCCATGCACGCTTCCAACTCAATCATCAAGTTTGCAGACGACACTACAGTGGTAGGCTTGATTACCAACCACGACGAGACGGCCTACAGGGAGGAGGTGAGGGCCCTCAGAGTGTGGTGTCAGGAAAATAACCTCACACTCAACGTCAACAAAACAAAGGAGATGATCGTGGACTTCAGGAAACAGCAGAGGGAGCAACCCCCTATCCACATCGATGGGACAGTAGTGGAGAGGGTAGTAAGTTTTAAGTTCCTCGGCGTACACATCACAGACAAACTGAATTGGTCCACCCACACAGACAGCATGGTGAAGAAGGCGCAGCAGTGCCTCTTCAACCTCAGGAGGCTGAAGAAATTTGGCTTGTCTCCAAAAGCACTCACAAACTTTTATAGATGCACAATCGAGAGCATCCTGTCGGGCTGTATCACCGCCTGGTACGGCAACAGCTCCGCCCACAACCGTAAGGCTCTCCAGAGTCCCTCCAGGACACCTACACCACCCAATGTCACAGGAAGGCCATAAAGATCATCAAGGACAACAACCACCAGAGCCACTGCCTGTTCACCCCGCTATCATCCAGAAGGTGAGGTCAGTACAGGTGCGTCAAAGCAGGGACCGAGAGACTGAAAAACAGCTTCTATCTCAAGGCCATCAGACTGTTAAACAGCCATCACTAACATTGAGTGGCTGCTGCCAACATACTGACTCAACTCCAGCCACTTTAATAATGGAAAAATTGATGTAAAAAATGTATCACTAGCCACTTTAAACAATGCCACTTAATATAATGTTTACATACCCTACATTACTCATCTCATATGTATATACTGTACTCTATACCATCTACTGCATGTTGCCATCTTTATGTAGTACATGTATCACTAGCCACTTTAAACAATGCCACTTTTATATGTTTACATACCCTACATTACTCATCTCACATTATATACTGTACTCGATACCATCTACTGCATCTTGCCTATGCCGTGCTGTACCATCACTCATTTATATATCTTTATGTACATATTCCTCATCCCTTTACACTTATGTGTATAAGGTAGTTGTTGTGAAATTGTTAAGTTAGATTACTCGTTGGTTATTACTGCATTGTCGGAACTAGAAGCACAAGCATTTCGCTACACTCGCATTAACATCTGCTAACCATGTGTATGTGACAAATAAAATTTGATTTGATCGACTGCTGACATTTTTGCACGATTCTACATGTAAAATTGGTTTGCACTTAGTTCGCAAGTACTCTGCAGAAAAACGTTATTGATGTGTTTCAAGCCCTTAGAGCCCGTTGTCATGACGCGACTTCACCAATTATTTTTGATTAGTACTTTAGTGGAGAAGATGAAAACAAGGCATTACTGATTCCTCCTGGGTATAAACAAGGTTATTTACCTCCATTTTCAGATTTCTGGGAAATATCAGGAATCTTCCACAGGATTCTTTGCTGCTCTGCATTCCTGGAAGAACAGGATGAAATGTGATGTTACTCTCTAAAAGCAAGGAATAGGTTAAATCTGGGTCTGGGAAATGGGCCTTTTCAAACACAAAAAATGAATGTCTTCACCACTGAGCCATAGAGCCACGGGATGTCTCCGAAGCAGCCTTCAACTTTTAATGATCAAATGAAGTGAATTTAATTCAATAGAAATGTATTGTATACAGTTCTGACATGCAGTATACTATTCGGTCTTACCATGCGGCAGGGGGAAGCACAGCCAGTAGCTTGGTGACTCCTCCGTCTACAGGGATCAGGAACTGGACGTTGTTGAGCGCCACGGGCGTTGTCATGGAGCCGCCATTGTACTTGTAGTCTATCCGGAGGTCCGTGCTGGTGGGTTCACACCGCCAACTGGCTGCCAGGTTCAGGGGGGTCGACGTGAGGCCCCGCGCTGATACCTCCACACATAAACAATACAGAGGAAAGAATGCATAATAACATTAAACTGGAATAGTAACTATGGATACAGACTGGACAGGACAGACTTTAAATATCTGGTTTTAAATGGGTCACAGAAAGAAGACATCACTTGATCTCTATGGATCAGCCTATAATCTAGTACCAGTTGCAGACAGAGAGATGGGCTGACCTGGTATTGGTTTCTGTATCTCTATAGTAGAACATAGTTCAGCTCACCTGGTATTTGAGCATGTCCACATTGTAGTATGTGGCCTGGGGTTTCTGCTCGGCCACCTTCTTTAGATGGGTAATCAGGTTTGGCATGTTCACCCAGAAGGTCTTGCAGTCAGGGTTGGGTGTTGTGGCGGTGTCACTATGTGGGCAGGCAATATGTATTTTATCATATTATCTAATGTCATGATTGATCCCTCTAAACTTAAGTCAACACATAGACAACAGAGTACAAGTTATCTTTGTATCTACTACACAGAGGTCAGGACTATTGCAGTGCAGAGATTGCAAACAGATACTGAGTGCTATACAACAACAACAACAGCTCTGATGCATTTTACACATGTGAGTGCAGAATAACCTTGGAATGAGGTGGTTAGTCAGACCACTGGGATGAATTCACAGTGACTCAGAGCCCAGTCAGAACTGGACGGGTGGATTGTTTTGTTACAGTATGATTTTAGGCGTTCAATGGCAGATGTTCTAAATGCTACAGGGCGTGGTGAGTTGTGTGAGGGGTGTTATAGTGGTCTTTACCAGCAGAGTAGCTGGGGGTTAGGCAGCACATGCTCCAGCCAGCTGTAGTGGGTTATGCTGAAGGTTAGCACGGCAGGGGATGGGTTATTGGCAAAGTGCCGTGTGATCCCCGCTGGAAACGACAGCACCATCTCGCCTGTGATCTTCACAACACACCTTTTGACAGGGACACGGGAGGAGGAGGTTAGAGCGTCCGAAGGAGGACAAAGAGGAGAACAGAGTAAAGCAAGGAGAGAGATATCATAGAAATGAAATGGACAGAGGGAAAAAGAGTAAGAGAGAGAGTGGAGAGTGGAGAGAATTGGGAGAAAGATAGAAAGGGACAGAGAGAGAAAGAGAGGGTGCATACAGTGAGAGACATCTCCTAATGTGTTTGAGTGGACTTACTTGTTAGGGTTGGCTCCTTTGAAGAAGGCATTGACTGTTTCAGTAAAAGCTGCCGCCACCGGAAGGGTGTCCTGGGCCCCCATGGTGAGAGGGCTGGGTCCCCTGGAGCAGCCTGTTTCAGACAGCACACACACATTTAATAGCAATACAGAAAGGAGGGAGAGAGAGAGACTCACTCAGACCAAAAAAATGTTGGAGAGAGAGACAGAATGAAAAGCAGAAAGAGAGAAGGAAGACTTTCAGCATTAAACACAACCCATGTCCATAGTCCTCACAAACCACCAGAGCTACTACTGTTCTCTCATCCCTCTCTTGGCTGCTCCACTACATCTCTGTCCTTTAGACTCCTCCCACTTCCTGTACTACACCCTCTATTTTCTGTTCCCTAACTCTCCATCTCTCAACAGCCATGTATGGATGAAGATGGAGAACCAAAGAGTGTGTGAGAGAATCACTGTATTCATATTTTGTATTTATTAAGGATCCCCATTAGCTGCCTACTCTTCCTGTGGTCCAGCACATTTAAGGCAGTTATATACAATTTATAATATTACATTTCGTAACACTTTACTCAATACATTTAGTGTGTTCCCTCAGGCCACTACTCCATTATCACATACTGTATCTATGTAATTGAAATGACAACCAATACATGTGTATGATGTGTGGGTGGGTTTAGCTCCTATGATATCCCATTACCTTGTTAAATGAAATGTTGGATGTACTGTAAATCGATGTGAAGTCCCTCAAGACTGTTGGACATTGTTGTACAATTTCAGGTTTCACTATATTTACAGTAGGAGGGTTAATAAAGCCAGTTACCTGAGGAGGTTTGTTGTGTTTCAGAAACACTGAGAAGACTGACAGAAATAAAGAATGAACAATTGTTTTACAAAGAGAGAGAGAGAGGACATGCGTATTCCAGACATACTGTTGATGCTGAGTCACTGTGACAAAATCAGAGAGAGAGATCAATATCCAAACCCAAAAGACCAAAGAGAGTGAGTCCACACAAAAAAGAAAATGACAAACAGAGATTAGTAAAGTACATGAAGAACGATCAATGATCAGGAGGCTGAATAAATTTGGCTTGTCACCTAAAACCCTCGCAACTTTTACAGATGCACAATTGAGAGCATCCTGTCGGGCAGTATCACCGCCTGGTACGGCAACTGCACCGCCCACAACCGCAGGGCTCTCCAGAGGGCGGTCTGCACAAAGCAACACCGGGGGCAAACTACCTGCCCTCCAGGACACCAACAGCACCCAATGTCACAGGAAGGCCAAAAAGATCATCAAGGACAACAACCACCCGAGCCACTGCCTGTGTACACCGCTATCATCCAGAAGGTGAGGTCAGTACAGGTGCATTAAAGCTGGGACCGAGAGACTAAAAAACAGCTTCTATCTCAAGGCCATCAGACTGTTAAACAGCCATCACTAGCGCAGAGGCTGCTGCCTACATACACACTTGAAATCATTGGCCACTTTAATAAATGGATCACTAGTTACTTTAATAATGCCACTTTAATAATGTTTACATATCATACTCTTCTCATATGTACAGTATATACTGTATTCTATATTATCTATTGCATCGTAGCCTATGCCACTCTGTCATTGCTCCATATATTTATATTTATATGTTCTTATTCCATTCCATTAGGTATTTTTTGTGGAATTGTTAGATATTGCTGCACTGTCGGAACTAGAAGAACAAGCATTTCGCTACACTAGCAATAACATCTGCTAACAATGTGTATGTGACCAATAAAAAGTGATTTGATAATCTTTTAGGAAACGGCAGACTTGTGGACACCGAATGTGAAATGAGAACGAATGACAATGAGAGGAGGAGTGTGAGGAATAAGACAAGAGGGCTGGATGTAGAGGGGCGCAGCAGTTCGTTTGGAGGGAGAGAGATGTGGCCATGACTGAAGGAGTGAGAGGAGTTAGAGGAGGGGGAGGAGATAAAGGAGGGGGGAGGAGTTAGAGGAGAAGCTTGCACAGATGAGGCCTGGGTGACCCCGGGTGAGTGTGTTCACTGCAGTTAGCTGTTGTGCAGACACAACTTACCTTCAAAGGTTAAATAAAACTTCCCTCTGTCAAACCAAACCAGGGAAGGCTGGTCATTCTCTGTGGTGGGGCAGGGAGGAGGGAGAGTGGGTGAGGAGGGTGGGTGAGAGGAGGAGGAAGAGAGAAGGACAGTAGCATGAGTCACATGGCAGGTCCATCACACAACACAGTGAGGTGAGGTGGGGTAAAGAGGGGTGCATGGCACAGCAAGCCAAAACACCAGGACAGGAGAGGAACAAATTGTGCGTGACCCTGTGTGTCTGTGGGTCATTTCACACTATAGTCCAACCCGAACCTTACTGTGCAGGCTCAGATAATATTCTTTCCACATTGTCCTTTCCAGCATGGTTCCAGGAAGCAACTGGACACGCCAGATAAGCTTAGTACAGCTCGGCTTATTAGTGTGAAACGGTCACGTGTGGGTGCGTGGGAGGGGGTTGGAGGTTGGCCCAGGTGAAGTCAGGTATCTGTTCGTGGATAGTGGGTGTTGAGTCTCTTGGAGCATGGAGAGAAAAAGCCAAGCCTGGAGGAGGACTGACTGGGAATGACACCCATCATACAATACTCATCTACACACTGCTATAGAAAACATTCATTACCATTACATGAATCCTTTTAAATCACATCCTCCTGTCCTAATGCTAATATTCTAACAGTTTTTGTGCCATGCTTTGTCTTTCAATACAGATGGAGCCTGGCTGTTGGACTGTCTGTGGACCACAGAAGGAGTAGCTGCTGCTTCTGCAAAAGCTAATGGGGATCCAAATAAATAAACAAATCAACCTGATGACATACACCAGGGGGCAGTGATGAGGGTAAAACCATTGGTGGAGGAGGGGAGTTGGTCGAAGGGATCAGTGTTAAGGTGCGACTGCTTAGGGGGTGATTGGGGCCTTTGGGTGTAGTGAATAGATGGCTGGAGTTGATGGATTGAGTGAAGGATGACTGTGAGTGAAGACACTAGAGAATAGTGGGCAGGTGTTCTGATGGGGGTGGTCAGTGAAGTGGAGCAGAGTGAAGTAGAGAAACATGTTCCCATGGGGTGGAGTGAGAGAGAAGAGGCGATCTGGGACAGAGGGAGGGGGGTAGATGGGGGTCAGGGTGAGAAGTTTGGAAGCTGTCTGTCTGTCTGTCTGTCTGTCTGCCTGTGTGTTGTTCTGAGTGTTTAGGAGAAGGTGGCACAATATTTACCAACTGGCTGGAGACACTTATTTTCCTTCCAGACTTCAAAAGATGATCTGTCTGTATCACAGTGTGTGTGTGTGTGTGTGTGTGTGTGTGTGTGTGTGTGTGTGTGTGTAGCTAAACACCAACTATTTAAAATAGGCTGCTACAATCATGCAGTTTAGCAGACTTAAGGACCATGCGGACGCCTGGGAGCGGGAGCGAAGGATGATTGTATGGCTGGCCGGCTTTATGGAGAGTACATGGACGCAGCTGCAGGGAACAGCATGACCTTTTCTACAAAACAGTGCAGAGGTAAAGATGGCTGTAGTAGATGGCTTTAGATAGGTAACTGCTGTTTGACTTGACATGTAACCAAACTGGAAATGTTATCCCGGTGCTGAGCTAGTAGCAGCTCATTCTTGTAGAATGTTAAGTCCCCTATTGACTGAAGTGAATGAAGCTACAGCAACAAGGTGATAATGGCTGGAGGAAATTTAGCTTGTTTTTGCTGTTCTACAAATTGCATTAGAGAGTTTTTAAATTGTGTAGAAATGCAGCAAATTAGCTTCAATTCCTTGGAGGAATACCCCCCCCCCCCTTTTTACTTTTCCATTCCCTAGGTTTATCTGAAATGACGTCCCTGGAGTGTGTGTTTGTGTGTCTGGATCTCGATGCCACAGAAGCTCTTCAGACAGACTACACTCTTAATACACATGAACACACACTCATACACACACACAGCACTGAAGACTGCAGAGTAACAGCATGCTTGAAAACACAGTGCTCTCCATACAGTACACACACAATGACTATCATACAAAATAGGGACGTTGCTGTGGTGAGGGCAGGACAGCCAAAGATGCCGGTTTTCGGAAGCTGAAAAAGAGATGCATGGCATTTCAGCTTCCTGAAAAAAGTATCCTTGGGATACTTTGATGTGAGAGTATGTGAGTAAGATAGACAGCGAGAGAGGTGTTCCACCATTTATCAAAGGGAAAAAATGAAAACGTAATCTGTGGCGTACTCCAATATCTCAGTTCAACATCTACTCCCCTCACAGGATGGCTGCCATCCATTCTGAGACGGCTTGACAAAATCAAACAAAGCAAGAACATTCTCATGGATGGATGACGTATGACACCATCATGGGTAAATAGGCATCACCGGACCCCTTCCAGGTCCCAGCCCCAGCCCCTTCCTCTCAGATAGCCCCCCTCCCTTCATCCACACTATACTGTACCTGCCAGAGAATCAAAAGGCCTCCCAAATGTAGGCAGTTTGTCTACAAATGCATCATCTTCTGACATCACGTCAAGCGACAGCCCAAAAGGAAAAGGGTCAAAGACAAGAACAAAAACAAAACAAAAAGAACGCATATCAAAACAAAGGAGAAATCTAACTGAACAATAAAACCATGTAAGAAACAATGGTTCATGTTGTGAACTCAAATATTATGGCTGGATGAAAAATGTTGAGGAAAAAAATCAACGGGATGTGAAACACAAGGTATGATCAGCACTTCACTTGTGGGCTCTCCGCTCACTAAGCCTATTTTCTACTGTTCTCCTTATTTATCTAAGGAAAATAAGACGCATGCATATTGCTTTGTGTATCAAACACAGTGAATACCCAGCAAACCTTAACCACATTATGCTTCAATTAAGTGAAGATTTACAATGTCGCTCTGGGTTTAATACCATATGTTCCTTATGAGGGCCTGTATTGTGTTGTAATATACTGTGCTGTCGGTTCCTTTTCCCCTAGCTGAGTGAATGGTTACAGTATAGTTAACCATTACATTATGACTTGTTAGGCATTTCTATTCTTGAAAATCCTATACCACATTCACAGAAATGCAGTGTAATACATTGAGTGAATACTGTACTCGAGAAGATATACACTGAGTGTACAAAACATTAAGAACACCTTCGGGCACCCCCTTTTGACCTCAGAACAGCCTTCATTCATCTGGGTATGGACTCTACAAGGTGTTGAAAGTGTTCCACAGGGATGCTGGACCATGTTGACTCCAATGCTTCCCACAGTTGTGTCAAGTTGGCTGGATGTCTTTTGAGTGGTGGACCATTTTTGATACACACGGGAAACCTGAAAAACCTGCAATGTTGCAGTTCTTGACACACTCAAACCAGTGCGCATGGCACATACTACCATACCCATTTAAATGGATGCGGCCATCTAGGTAGGAGAAATTGACCAAACCACACAGGCAACACGGGCAACACAGCACAGACTACCACAGTAGCACAAATAACCACACTAGCTCAGATAGAGATAGGAGAGGATGGTGTACACACACCTGACACAGAAAGGGTGAGATTTTTACCGACGGTGGGGGTGGTGGCTGCACTCAGGGAGTTGTTGGAGGAGATAGAGGAAGTGCTCTCGGCCCGGGCCAGGGGGGCAATGGAAGGGGGGCTGGACGAGTGACTGCCCGGGGGACTGAAGGGCCGGCTCTGGAGGGACACAGAGAGAGAGAGAGAGAGAGATTACAGGATTTACTAGTGTCACTGTTTTTATGTTCAGACACCCTCACAGTTCAGCATACATTTTTGGGGGGCTAAAAGTGAAACCATAAAAAATTGAAAGTACAGATATCTCAAGATATGGAGGTACCATACAGTATAAACATCTTAAGGGGGAGTGTGCATTTTGAGGCAGGATTAGAGCTGTTGTTGTTTCTGTTTAAGTACAGTGTAAATAGAGATGGACGATATCACATACCATGTCCCCCTTGCTGGGTTTCCCAGGGGGCAATTTGGGTCGTGAGGTGGGGCGTGGAGGGGGAGGGGGAGGGCTGCTGAAAACCGCTGATGGAGCTGATGGTGTAGCAGGACGAGCTGGAGAGGATGCTCCTGTATGGGGACAAGAAGACATCTGGGTTACAACATCATGACATAACTATCCAGAGTTAGAACATCATGACATCACTGTCCAGAGTTAGAACATCATGACATCACTATCCAGAGAGTTAGAACATCATGACATCACTATCCAGAGAGTTAGAACATCATGACATCACTATCCAGAGTTAGAACATCATGACATCACTGTCCAGAGAGTTAGAACATCATGACATCACCGTCCAGAGAGTTAGAACATCATGACATCACCATCCGGAGAATTAGAACATCATGACATTATCGTCCAGAGAGTTAGAACATCATGACATCACTGTCCAGAGAGTTAGAACATCATGACATCACTGTCCAGAGAGTTAGAACATCATGACAATATCCTCCAGAGAGTTAGAACATCATGACATCACCGTCCAGAGAGTTAGAACATCATGACATCACCATCCGGAGAATTAGAACATCATGACATTATCGTCCAGAGAGTTAGAACATCATGACATCACTGTCCAGAGAGTTAGAACATCATGACATCACTGTCCAGAGAGTTAGAACATCATGACAATATCCTCCAGAGAGTTAGAACATCATGACATCACTGTCCAGAGAGTTAGAACATCATGACATCACTGTCCAGAGAGTTAGAACATCATGACATCACCGTCCAGAGAGTTAGAACATCATGACATCACTGTCCAGAGAGTTAGAACATCATGACATCACCGTCCAGAGAGTTAGAACATCATGACATCACCGTCCAGAGAGTTAGAACATCATGACATCACTGTCCAGAGAGTTAGAACATCATGACATCACTGTCCAGAGAGTTAGAACATCATGACATCACTGTCCAGAGAGTTAGAACATCATGACATCACTGTCCAGAGAGTTAGAACATCATGACATCACTGTCCAGAGAGTTAGAACATCATGACATCACTGTCCAGAGAGTTAGAACATCATGACATCACTGTCCAGAGAGTTAGAACATCATGACATCACTGTCCAGAGAGTTAGAACATCATGACATCACTGTCCAGAGAGTTAGAACATCATGACATCACTGTCCAGAGAGTTAGAACATCATGACATCACTGTCCAGAGAGTTAGAACATCATGACATCACTGTCCAGAGTTAGAACATCATGACATCACTGTCCAGAGAGTTAGAACATCATGACATTATCGTCCAGAGAGTTAGAACATCATGACATCACCGTCCAGAGAGTTAGAACATCATGACATCACCGTCCAGAGAGTTAGAACATCATGACATCACAGTCCAGAGAGTTAGAACATCATGACATCACTGTCCAGAGAGTTAGAACATCATGACATCACTGTCCAGAGAGTTAGAACATCATGACATCACTGTCCAGAGAGTTAGAACATCATGACATCACTGTCCAGAGAGTTAGAACATCATGACATCACTGTCCAGAGAGTTAGAACATCATGACATCACTGTCCAGAGAGTTAGAACATCATGACATCACTGTCCAGAGAGTTAGAACATCATGACATCACTGTCCAGAGAGTTAGAACATCATGACATCACTGTCCAGAGAGTTAGAACATCATGGCATCACTGTCCAGAGAGTTAGAACATCATGACATCACTGTCCAGAGAGTTAGAACATCATGACATCACTGTCCAGAGAGTTAGAACATCATGACATCACTGTCCAGAGAGTTAGAACATCATGACATTATCGTCCAGAGAGTTAGAACATCATGACATCACTGTCCAGAGTTAGAACATCATGACATCACCGTCCAGAGAGTTAGAACATCATGACATCACAGTCCAGAGAGTTAGAACATCATGACATCACTGTCCAGAGAGTTAGAACATCATGACATCACTGTCCAGAGAGTTAGAACATCATGACATCACTGTCCAGAGAGTTAGAACATCATGACATCACTGTCCAGAGAGTTAGAACATCATGACATCACTGTCCAGAGAGTTAGAACATCATGACATTATCGTCCAGAGAGTTAGAACATCATGACATCACTGTCCAGAGTTAGAACATCATGACATCACTGTCCAGAGAGTTAGAACATCATGACATCACTGTCCAGAGAGTTAGAATATTACAATCTGAGGAGATCTTTGAACATGAAAACAAAAAGCTGACCAGACGACAGAGTCAAGAACATCTAGTACATTCTGGAATAATGATTGGTTAACCTGGTTTCCTGTTTACAGAACATTATGTTTGATTGAATTGCTACTGAGCTGAATTGGAAAGAATTCCAGTGAAACACAACACACACCAGTCCCATGGTTGCCTGTTCAGTGTGAATTTTGATACAGTGCTATTTGGGTTGAAAACTGGATTTGTCCCACTGTACTTGCCTTTTAATAAAAAAAATTGTAATGTCTTACATTTGACTGCATTGTTAGGATCTAGGAACATATGTATTTCGGTGCACAACTATAACACCTGTTAAACTGTGTACGCAACCAATAAACTTTGATTTGACTTGGGCCAGTCCATTTATTGGGGGACTATTTTCCCAGAGTGGGACAAGACATTCCGGGCCAGAATTTCCACTCATCCTGACGTTCCGATGCTGCGTCAGCAAGATCTGTCCCAGCTGTGTTTTCAGTCCTCAATCCTGGTTTCCCATTCCCTTTGTGTTAAACTAAACAAACAATCCTTGTCCTCATCATGGTCATGTACACTACACGGTCTGGTCTACAGAAGAACAATACTACATAACAGAGTTTGTGATGATTGTAAAGCAAGATTGTGTGTGGTGTAAATCACTGTAGCCCTTTCCTGCAGGCCTCTAGTGGCCTCCTGGCTGGACTGTTATTCATATTTTTAATAATTTCATAATTAATAAACATTATTTAAAAGAAGACGCCAAACATCCAGTGTTTTTCCTCGTCAAACGGTTTAGCTATATTTCAGCAAGACTGGCCCGCTCATGGTGCTGTTGGTGAGGACCAAGATGCACCTCTAACAACAAATATAAAACCTCAGAATTCTGCCCAAAAACAATGATAATTTCTCTCAACCAGTGGCATATAGGCATTTTAGGTGAGCGCTGATGCTGCCCTGTGATAAGCAGTGCCCACTTTGTCAAAGGCAGGGACACAAACTATTTATCTTGTCCATTCCCAGCGTGCCTCTCCAGGGTGCTGTTGGAGAGATGTATCGCTTCAGCACTCCACCAACTTTCTGTCAAAAAAATGACCTAATATAAATCATGTAGCAGATATAGTATATGGTAGAAATAGTACAGTATGTGGCCTTTCTGTAGATTACAGGCTGGAGATAAAATGGATGATAATGTAATGAGAAGGAAACTTTTTACCTCATGCAGGTTCCTCCGATCAAATAACCTAACCTACATTGAGCCGAATCAAATAAAAAAAATGTGCTGACATGCTAACATCCTAAAAACAGGACAGGTCCAGGTAAAACATACATGTCTAGAATATGATGTATTTTCAACTTTCATTCATCATTTAAATTGAACCTAACTTCAACGTCTGGAAAATACATATTTTAGATGTCTTTTCAACAACATTTTGCTTACTGGAACTATTCTAGTTCTGCGGGGAGTGTCACTTTCTTTGTCTCGCCTAGGGTGGCAGATCAGCCTGGACCGCCCCTGTATTTCAGTTTTCGTGTGATATATATAAAGTGTAATATTGGGATGCAAACTCAAAATGTAATACATTTCATCTCTATATCTGCAAGGTACCGTGTCTTCTTCTTTTTTTAAGCCCATAATCATCTGCATGAGGTGTATACTTTTGTTGAAAAGTAGATTTGTTTAAGACCAAGAAACACTCTGTGTGACCCGTATTTAGCCCACTGCCATGAAGGTTAAATAGACAGGGAGAAATGGGTTCATTGGCTGAGAGTTCTCAACCCAATTCTTACTGATAACACACACACACAGCCACACACACACACACACACACACACACACACACACACACACACACACACACACACACACACACACACACACACACACACACACACACACACAAAGACACACAAAGACACACACACACACAGCCACAGCCACAGCCACACACACACACACACACACACACAGCCACACACACAGCCACAGCCACACACACACACATAGCCACACACAGCCCCCCACACACACAGCCTCAATGTGATATACTGTTTTGTAAGACAAGCTGACATCTAAACAAGAGCAGGCAGGGTTTCTGTACAGTACCTCCACAGCTCATATACAGTATGTAATGTTGTTAACTTTGACAATTGTGATATGGGAGTCAGTCATCATTTATCTAGCAACATTAAAGAATGTAATGACGATATCTCCTATTCACAGTAGATTTCAATGAGCCGCTCCAGGCAAAGAGCAAACCACACCAATCTAATCATTGCCTTAAATAGATAGTCAGTTAAGAACCAACTCTTTATTAACAATGACAACCTATCAAGTATGTGCTTACACTAGCTAACAGCATGATACAGCAGAAAATCTCTACAACACAGATAGACTGATTTTGACAGAGGTCAGGTGGGTTTTTCTGTTATGGGTGAGTGTGATGCTTGGGGGTACTCACCACTACCCATGCCCCCTGTCGTGGGTCCTGGCAAGGACACAACTGCCCTGTACGTAGGGGGTGGAGGAGGGGGAGGCGCAGCACGGGACACCTGGCCAACATCTTTGGGCGAGGCGGCGGTTTCAACAAGGCCCTCGTTCGATGGGGCAGGTGGGACAGGCGGAGCTGCCCCTTCAGGACTCTTCTGTTCCTTCTCGACAAAGACAAGGGGTGGGGGGATGGTGCGTGAGGGCTCGTCCACAACGGCAGGGCCAGGGGAGCTGGTGGGGGAGACAGGTGTTCTTGCTTTGGGAGGAGAGGGGACCACAGGAGGGACAGGGGCAACGCTGGGGGGGGAATGGACAGGGAGAACAGGGGCAACGCTGGGGGGTGAATGGACAGGGAGAACAGGGGCAACGCTGTGGGGTGAATGGACAGGGAGAAGAGGGGCAACACTGGGGGGTGAATGGACAGGGAGAACAGGGGCACCACTGGGGGGTGAAGGGACAGGGAGAAGAGGGGCAACACTGGGGGGTGAAGGGACAGGGAGAACAGGGGCACCACTGGGGGGTGAAGGGACAGGGAGAACAGGGGCACCACTGGGGGGTGAAGGGACAGGGAGAACAGGGGCAACACTGGGGGGTGAAGGGACAGGGAGAACAGGGGCAACACTGGGGGGTGAAGGGACAGGGAGAACAGGGGCAACACTGGGGGGTGAAGGGACAGGGAGAACAGGGGCAACACTGGGGGGTGATTCAAGAGGGGGAACAATGGTGGGTGGAGGAGTGGGGGGTGGTGTATAGCCCTTTGGCGGAAGTGGTGTGGGTGGGGGTGTAGGGTCTTCAGGCACGGGTGGGACTGTGGGTAGGCGGAGTGCTGGTTCCTCTGTAGGGGTTGCAGAGGTGAGTAAAGAAGAGACCGGTTCTTCCTGTGGGAGAGGCGAGGTGGGCAGAGGGGGGAGAGAGGGAGAAGGGTCTTCTTGTGGGAGAGGGGAGGTGGGCAGAGGGGGGAGAGAGGGAGAAGGGTCTTCCTGTGGGAGAGGGGAGGTGGGCAGAGGGGGGAAAGAGGGAGAAGGGTCTTCCGAAGGGAGAGGGGAGGTGGGCAGAGGGGGGAGAGAAGGAGAAGGGTCTTCCGAAGGGAGAGGGGAGGTGGGTACAGGAGGGGCGGGGGGATCTTCTGGAGGGGCTGGGGACGTTGGTAGGGGCGGGGCTGGGTCCTTCGGAGGGGGTGGTCGTTCAGAGGCTGCCAATTCCTCGCTGAAGCAGACCCACTTGTCGGCAGACTCTTCGCCAAAAGCAGAGGGCTCCGCTGAGCCGAAAATGTTGTCCAGGTTTGGGATGGAGGTCTTCCTTCCTGAGCCTTCTGTTGATACTGGCAATTCTGACAGACAGTCATGTGCAGGGAGAGAGGATCATAACAGTTTGTATGAGAATGAGAGATAGCCGACAGAGAGAGAGAGAGAGAGAGAGAGAGAGAGAGAGAGAGAGAGAGAGAGAGACAGAGAGAGAGAGAGACAGAGAGAGAGAGAGAGAGAGAGAGAGAGACAGAGAGAGAGAGAGACAGACAGAGAGAGAGACAGACAGAGAGAGAGACAGACAGAGAGAGAGACAGACAGAGAGAGAGACAGACAGAGAGAGAGACAGACAGAGAGACAGACAGAGAGAGAGACAGACAGAGAGAGAGAGAGAGAGAGAGAGAGCAAATGCAAGAAAAAGAAAGCAATACAGAGAAATATTAATCATACACAGAGGGGATGGTTTGGAGATATATGAGGTGGAGGGAAGGGAGGGAGGGAAGGGAGGGAGGAGGGCTGGAGGGAGGGATCGAGGGATGAGGGGTCTTACCGGCAGCATCTGCAGAGGGGGAGCTGGTCGAAGGGGGGGAGGTCGAGACATTCTTGGGCGGAAGCGGAGGCGGAGCTGCAATGACATCAGTGCGGCCATAAACAGCATGGCACTATAAAGGGTGGCACCATCTAGAGGCCCCTGGGGTTAGTGTCTGGCTGCACCACACCAGCACAGAACAGGAAATACTATACAGCCCCATGCCATACACCACCATGCATATGGCCCATAACCCACGGCAGATGCAGGGAGGAAGAGGTGATTGAATCATGATGCTCAACATTTGTAAATCTACCCGGTCTAATCTAAACTCTATGGTATATGGATTTAATTATTTCTCAAACTAATGACGGATGAAATTAGTGCATTAGTACAGGCTGCAGAGGAAGAGAGAGAGTTAATGGCGTGCTCATTCACAGATCGCTCGTTAGTTTCATTCGTGAGGGTGAGTTGGTTTATGAGGTGAGTGGATGGTTCCGTGCAGTCATTCCAGAGTCATTCCAGGAAGTGCAACATAAACAGAAAACATACTTCCTGTGGAGAAGGTTCTGGTGAAAGAGAAGTCTGGGCTCAGTGACTCAGACTCAGGTAGAGGAGCACCCCACACGTCACACACCACCTGCTCAGATATTCCCACTACATTCAGAACAGACAGGGGACATAACATAGAAGAGGTTTCAGTATCATGAGCTAAATAAAAAATACCTCAGGGGGACTTTAAATTGCTAAAAATAAAGTAATGTTAGCATTAGCCTAAACATGTCAGGTCAAAAATAACCAAACCCTGTGCTAAAAAAGAGACACTTCATCTATAACCATTACTTCAAAAGAGATGGATTTATTTTCATTTAGTCCCTCAGAACAAAATGTATTTTCAAAAACTACCTGACTAAGAGGGAACAATGAAGAGATCATAGGAACTCTATCAGTTCCTCAGGACGGTTCCACTCCATTGAGAACGGGAGATACTACATGCAGGGACATTATCCACACTGTTCTATCTCTGAATGGACAGAGTGTTAAAAGGAAAGGTTGCTGTACTGTGTGTGTGTGTGGTGACATTAGCTATGCCTCAGCAGGTAGTTACATAACCAGCTAAGAGCTTCCCATCCCAGAGCCTGCAGAGCTAAATCCATCCACATGACATCACAGCAAACCAACAACGGAGGAATCAAATGTAACCTCATAGTGCCTCTGACCCCTCGTGTGCTTGTGAAATGTTTAGTGTGCAAGACATAGTGGCAGTGTGTGCAGGTGACAGGAAAGAGGGACAGTGTCTTTAGAGGTGGTAGAGAGGCAGTGGAGGTAATTAAAAGCATCCTTGTTGTTGGTGTTATTCTGGTGTAGTGTCTTTAGTGTCACTGCCAGCCTTAGTGGATCACAAGTCACAGAGTTGTTACAGTGCTGAATCACAACCACACATACACGCTCAATCACAACCACACACACACGCTCAATCACAACCACACACACACGCTCAAACACAACCACACACACACGCTCAATCACAACCACACACACACGCTCAATCACAACCACACACACACGCTCAATCACAACCACACACACACGCTCAATCACAACCACACACACACGCTCAATCACAACCACACACACACGCTCAATCACAACCACACACACGCGCTCAATCACAACCACACACACGCTCAAACACAACCACACACACACGCTCAACCACAACCACACACACACGCTCAAACACAACCACACACACACGCTCAAACACAACCACACACACACGCTCAATCACAACCACACACACACGCTCAATCACAACCACACACACACGCTCAATCACAACCACACACACACGCTCAATCACAACCACACACACGCTCAAACACAACCACACACACACGCTCAAACACAACCACACACACACGCTCAATCACAACCACACACACACGCTCAATCACAACCACACACACACGCTCAATCACAACCACACACACACGCTCAATCACAACCACACACACACGCTCAATCACAACCACACACACACGCTCAATCACAACCACACACACACGCTCAATCACAACCACACACACACGCTCAATCACAACCACACACACACGCTCAATCCCAACCACACACGCTCAATCACAACCACACGCTCAATCACAACCACGCACACACACGCTCAATCACAACCACACACACACGCTCAATCACAACCACACACACACGCTCAATCACAACCACACACACCACATATACACACACAGACACTCAATCACAACCCCACACACACGCTCAATCACAACCACACACACACGAACACACACCACATATACACACACACACACACACACACACACACGCTCAGTCACAACCACACACACACGAACACACACCACATATACGCACACACACGCTCAATCACAACCACACACACCACATATACACACACAGACACTCAATCACAACCCCACACACACGAACACACACCACATATACGCACACACGCTCAATCACAACCACGCGCTCAATCACAACCACACACACCACATATACACACACACACGCTCAATCACAACCACACACACCACATATACACACACATGAACACACACCACATATACGCACACACGCTCAATCACAACCACACACACACGAACACACACCACATATACACACACACACGCTCAATCACAACCACACACACCACATATACACACACAGACACTTAATCACAACCACACACACATGAACACACACCACATATACACACACACACGCTCAATCACAACCACGCGCTCAATCACAACCACACACACACAAACACACACCACATATACACACACACGTGCTCAATCATAACCACACACACACACACACCACATATACGCACACACACGCTCAATCACAACCACACACACCACATATACGCACACACACGCTCAATCACAACCACACACACCACATATACACACACAGACACTCAATCACAACCCCACACACACGAACACACACCACATATACGCACACACGCTCAATCACAACCACGCGCTCAATCACAACCACACACACCACATATACACACACACACGCTCAATCACAACCACACACACCACATATACACACACATGAACACACACCACATATACGCACACACGCTCAATCACAACCACACACACACGAACACACACCACATATACACACACACACGCTCAATCACAACCACACACACCACATATACACACACAGACACTTAATCACAACCACACACACATGAACACACACCACATATACACACACACACGCTCAATCACAACCACGCGCTCAATCACAACCACACACACACAAACACACACCACATATACACACACACGTGCTCAATCATAACCACACACACACACACACCACATATACGCACACACACGCTCAATCACAACCACACACACCACATATACGCACACACACACTCAATCACAACCACACACACGAACGCACACACACGCTCAATCACAACCCCACACACACGAACACATATATGCACACACACGCTCAAATCACAACCACACACACCACATATACACACACACACGCTCAATCACAACCACACACACACACACAGAAAGAATGACAGTGACAAAGATAGATGTGGCAGAGTTGTACCTTCAGTTTTCTGCTCTCTGAAGGCTGTCTCCAGGGGAGGTCCAAATAAGGCTGTAGCGTCGGCTGGTACTGGGGCTGGTACTGGGGCTGGTACTGGGGCTGGTTCCTTCTCTGGTAGTGGTACTGCTGGGGATTTCTTACTTCTGGGAGGGAGATAGAGAGCATGACAGACAGACAGGGTTAGTAGGCTGTAGAATCGTCTGGTACAACTGAGGGAGTGGAGGGAGATAAGAAGTGACAGACAGGGTTAGTCAGACCATCACAGAGACTATCACAGACACGCTTCAGTCGGCTCACTCAACACAGGGAGATGGGACAGGGACAGCAGGGTGAGTCAAACCATCACACTAACACAGAGACTTCCACAGACACTTCAGTCACCTCACTCAGAATACTACAACAGGAGATGTATTCATGTCACGAGGGAAGGAAGGGGATGTATCAGTCTTTAACTTAACGTTACTAAATCAGTGATTGTTGAGTAGTCATGAGATTGGAAGTCAGAGGTTAATGAAAGTGCCGAGGTATGATTTACAGTACGAGCCCATTCCCAACAATGCAGTTAAACAGTAAGACAAATATTTGCTAAAAAAAAGGAAATAGTAACACAATAAAAACAATAACAAGGTTATATAGAAGGAGTAACAGTACCGAGCCCTGGAGCGAGTCTGTGACAGGTCAGTGGGGGACAGACAGTGACGTACCTGGGGGTTTGGCATTGGGGAGGGGTGTGGGCTTAGCTGACAGATGAAAAGGGGACAGACAGTGACGTACCTGGGGGTTTGGCATTGGGGAGGGGTGTGGGTGTAGCTGACAGATGAAAAGGGGACAGACAGTGACGTACCTGGGGGTTGGGGCATTGGGGAGGGGTGTGGGCGTAGCTGACAGATGAAAAGGGGACAGACAGTGACGTACCTGGGGGTTGGGGCATTGGGGAGGGGTGTGGGCGTAGCTGACAGATGAAAAGGGGACAGACAGTGACGTACCTGGGGGTTTGGGGCATTGGGGAGGGGTGTGGGTGTAGCTGACAGATGAAAAGGGGACAGACAGTGACGTACCTGGGGGTTGGGGCATTGGGGAGGGGTGTGGGCGTAGCTGACAGATGAAAAGGGGACAGACAGTGACGTACCTGGGGGTTGGGGCATTGGGGAGGGGGTGTGGGCGTAGCTGACAGATGAAAAGGGGACAGACAGTGATGTACCTGGGGGTTTTGGCATTGGGGAGGGGTGTGGGCTTAGCTGACAGATGAAAAGGGGACAGACAGTGACGTACCTGGGGGTTTGGGGCATTGGGGAGGGGTGTGGGTGTAGCTGACAGATGAAAAGGGGACAGACAGTGACGTACCTGGGGGTTTGGGCATTGGGGAGGGGTGTGGGCGTAGCTGACAGATGAAAAGGGGACAGACAGTGACGTACCTGGGGGTTGGGGCATTGGGGAGGGGTGTGGGCGTAGCTGACAGATGAAAAGGGGACAGACAGAGATGTACCTGGGGGTTGGGGCATTGGGGAGGGGGTGTGGGCGTAGCTGACAGATGAAAAGGGGACAGACAGTGATGTACCTGGGGGTTGGGGCATTGGGGAGGGGTGTGGGTGTAGCTGACAGATGAAAAGGGGACAGACAGTGATGTACCTGGGGGTTGGGGCATTGGGGAGGGGTGTGGGCGTAGCTGACAGATGAAAAGGGGACAGACAGAGATGTACCTGGGGGCTTGTAGCACCGGGGCTGCTAACGTGGGGGCTGCAATGGGTGCAGAACGTCTTGGCCGAGCTACCTGTATCTCTTCACCTGAGGAGAGATTCATTCACAGACATTCACCTCAACTGCCTCACACACACTAAAACAGAAACTAGTCAATTACTTGAGTTTTGTTTCTAACCGAAGCATTTAGCGAAAGCGACAACAAAAACAAGATAAGAAATCTTAGATACTTACTACAGTCCTTATTCATCAACCCCTGTAATAAAAACATAAATTTGTAAAAAAAAAACAACATAAAACATATCACACTAGATTTTATACTCAAATGGCTTAAATGGAAATATTAAAGGGGTTTAAAATCCATGAGTAACATCATGTTGAATGTTCACATTACATACAGTAATTCCAGGAGGGAGCCTGTCTACTAGCGAAGGTCAGAAGATGGTCTCTATAACCTTAGAATGAGCTAATCGGATGAGACCATTGGCTGCCCTGTCTCCACGGGGAAGTGGATGACTAATATTAGGCCTATTCACTCAGAAATACTGTGGAACAATCTAGTAGCTATAGGCCTTAGGACTTACGAGCTGACATGTTTTTTTAAATAAATAAAACAATGCACATTTCTGCATGGAAGGGAGTGTAGAATATTGCTTGTTGTTGCTGAAAATGACACAAAATGCAGTTACATTAATTAAATTAATATTTGATAATTGTATAATAGCCATTAGAATCCATTCTACAGCTTTCTAGCATGAGTCTCAATAGGCACAGAACGCTGTCAGAAACAGAAAGAGTAGGTCTTTAAAGCCTCATGTAAGCCCAAGACATTGCACAGCATTTTTTATTTATTTCACCTTTATTTAACCAGGTAGGCTAGTTGAGAACAAGTTCTCATTTGCAACTGCGACCTGGCCAAGATAAAGCAAAGCAGTGTGACACAAACAACACAGAGTTACACATGGAGTAAACAATAAACAAGCCAATAACACAAACAAATCAATGACACAGTAGAATAAAAGAAAGTGCATATACAGTGTGTGCAAAAGGCATGAGGAGGTAGGCAATAAATAGGCCATAGAAGCGAATAGTTACAATTTAGCAGAATAACACTGGAGTGATAAATGAGCAGATGATGATGTGCAGGTAGAGATACTGGTGTGCAAAAGAGCAGAAAAGTAAATAAAATAAAAACAGTATGGGGATGAGGTAGATAGAATGGGTGGGCTATTTACAGATGGACTATGTACAGCTGCAGTGATCGGTTAGCTGCTCAGATAGTTGATGTTTAAAGTTGGTGAGGGAAATAAAAGTCTCCAACTTCAGCGATTTTTGCAATTCGTTCCAGTCACTGGCAGCAGAGAACTGGAAGGAAAGATGGCCAAATGAGGTGTTGGCTTTGGGGATGATCAGTGAGATATACCTGCTGGAACATGTGCTACGGGTGGGTGTTGTTATCGTGACCAGTGAGCTGAGATAAGGCGGAGCTTTACCTAGCATAGACTTATAGATGACCTGGAGCCAGTGGGTCTGGCGACGAATATATAGCGAGGCCCAGCCGACTAGAGCATACAGGTCGCAGTGGTGGGTGGTATAAGGTGATTTGGTAACAAAACGGATGGCACTGTGATAGACTGCATCCAATTTGTTGAGTAGAGTGTTGGAGGCTATTTTGTAGATGACATCGCTGAAGTCGAGGATCGGTAGGATAGTCAGTTTTACGAGGGTATGTTTAGCGGAGTGAGTTAAGGAGGCTTTGTTGCGAAATAGAAAGACGATTCTAGATTATATTTTTTATTGGAGATGTTTAATATGAGTCTGGAAGGAGAGTTTACAGTCTAGTCAGACACCTAGGTATTTATGGTTGTCCACATGTTCTAGGTCGGAACCGTCCAGGGTGGTGATGTTAGTCGGGCGGGCGGATGCGTGTTTAAGAGCAGTTGGAGGCCACAGAAGGAGTGTTGTATGCCATTAAATCTCGCTTGGAGGTTAGTTAGCACAGTGTCCCAGGAAGGGCCAGAAGTATACAGAATGGTGTCGTCTGCGTAGAGGTGGATCAGGGAATCGGCCGCAGCAAGAGCGACATCATTGATATATACGGAGAAAAGAGTTGAGCCCGAGAATTGAACCCTGTGGTTAGCCCCCATAGAGACTGCCAGAGGTCCGGACAACATGCTCTCCGATTTGACACACTGAACTCTGTCTGCAAAGTAGTTGTTGAATCAGGCTAGGCAGTCATTAGAAAAACCAAGGCTATTGAGTCTGCTGATAAGAATACAGTGATTGACAGAGTCGAAAGCCTTGGCCAGGTCGATGAAGACGGCTGCACAGTACTGTCTTTTATCGATGGAGGTTATGATATCGTTTAGTACCTTGAGCGTGGCTGAGGTGCACCCGTGACCAGCTCGGAAGCCGGATTACACAGCGGAGAAGGTACGGTGGGATTCAAAATGGTCAGTGATCTGTTTATTAACTTGGCTTTCGAAGACTTTAGATAGGCAGGGCAGGATGGATATAGGTCTGTAACAGTTTGGGTCAGCATTGAGGACAGACAGATGAGACAGCATAATGACAGAGTGAGAGATGCAGAAACCCAGAGGTAGAGACAGAGAGAAACCCAGAGGTAAAGAGAGACACAGACAGACAGACAGACAGACAGACAGACAGACAGACAGACAGACAGACAGACAGACAGACCCACAAAGAATTAAAAAACAAATCCAATTTTGATTAACTCCCTTATCTATTGGGTGAAATACCACAGTGTGCCACCACAGCAGCAAGATTTGTGACCTGTTGCCACAAGAAAAGGGCAACCAGTGAAGAACAAACACCGTTGTAAATACAACCTATATTTATGTTCATTTATTTTCCTGTTTGTACTTTAAATATTTGCACATCCTTACAACTCTGTATATAGACATAATATTACATTTGAAATGTCTTTATTATGTTTTAACTTTTGTGAGTGTAATGTTTACTGTTAATAAAAATTTAAAAAATCACTTTCGTTTATTATCTATTTCACTTGTTTCGGCAATTTTAAACATGTTTATCATGCGAATAAAGTCCTTAAATTGAGAGGGAGAGAGAGAGAGAGCGAGAGAGAGAGAGAGAGAGAGAGAGGAAAGGAGAGAAAGAGAGAGACCAAGACAGAGAGTGATGCTTGTTAGTCAGGATACAGTGCATGAAATAACTCTCAATGAGAAACGACAAGGAAAAGAGAGGGAGGAGAAAGAAGGAGAGAGGGAGGGAGGGAGGGAGGGAGGGATCAGCTGAGGTGTGTCTGAATTGACAGATCAAAGGGTAAATCTGTCAACATGGAGTGAATCTCAAAAGTCCTTCCTCGATTGCTTGCGTCATCTCCTCCCATCCTCTCCCCAACTCCTCAAAATGTCAAGAGGAAAGTGAAGAGAGAAGGCAAGGAGAGAGGACACAAGGAATCAAAGAAAGACAGATTCACCCAGGGACTTAGAAGACAAAACCTGTATCTTCTTAGACATATTTTCCTGATCTGTCACATCAGCAATCAACCCCACCCCTCTCCACTCCCCCTGCAGGTTACTGGAAGCACAGAGGGACAAAAAGTGTTTGTTATTTACCCCAGCCCAGGGAAACAGAACGGAACGGAGGAACACTTACCGGGCTACGTCTCTGTGACCAGCAAAAAGGAAGAGAGAACAGACACCTGGTCAGAGAGTGACAAATCAGTAAAGGACACTTCTCCAACACAACAGTTACACTCACAACCACAGTGACACTCCCAACACAACAGTGACACTCCCAACCAGAGCATGTGAGTGTAGTTGAGCTGCTGGAAATCCCGCTCAGTGCTCAGCGCTCCATGTCCTTTCCAACCGCTCCATTAAAAACCGCTCCACACTCACTGGAAAAAAACTGCTGCTCTAAATTCGCCCCATTCATTAAAATCACAATTCAGCAGCCATTTTCTTGTGACTACCTGGACCTATCATTTAGTTTTGAAGTATTCAAACTAAACCATATGGATTTGAATGAAAAGTATTTGAATAAACATGAAAAGGTGAACGTACAGTAAGAAGCGCAAATCATTTCAAATTGGCTACATGTCATATTAAACAGCATATAAACTGTAAATAGGTCAGGAGCCAGACAGGGAGCCTAAGAAATAAATAACAAAAATGAATTATTTTGGCTATAGTATTATTATTTCAAGTCTTTAGCCTACAAAGAAAAACGTTGTGAAGCATTTGCGAGTGCGACACAATAGTTGTATTTAATCATTATAGTCTATAAATTGCCCATATAGGCTTGGACTTACTTCGAATTAAATAAACATTAAATGAAAAATGACTTATTAGTTACATTTTTGAATTCATTTTTAGAAACACGAGTTTGGCCAGTCTGTGGCTTCAGGCTCATGCGATGGTGCCTGGAGAGCCGGTCAACAGCGGATAATATCATCTCCTCACTTGGAGAGCCACTGGGGATGTGTAACACCCTTTGGGCCACTCTCGCCAGGCTGGGCAGAGATGCAGAGTTGTTTTAAAATGTTTCTATAGGTAGGCCTAAATATTAAAGCTGAGACTGTGGTTTAATGTTTTCACAGAACATTGAGACCTGATGTGGGCTATCTTATTTCCTGTATGATTCTGGTTGTATAAAATATTGATACCACCTTATTCAAAAGTGTAAAGGTGTAAAAGTGTTTTGATTATTAGGCCAAATAACCCAATCACAACTGAAAAGCTCCTTGAATGTGCCAAAATCAATCAAATCCCCCAAAAATGGTCAGGTGCGTGGTCCCATGGTGTTTATACTTGCGCACTATTGTTTGTACAGATAAACTTGGTACCTTCAGGCATTTGGAAATTGCGCCCAAGGATGAACCAGAGGTCTTTTGGCTGATTTATTTTGATTTGCCCATGAAGTCAAGCAAAGAGGCACTGAGTTTGAAGGTAGGCCTTGAAATACATCCAAAGGTACACCTCCAATTCACTCAAATGATGTCAAGTAGCCTATCAGAAGCTTCTAAAGCCATGGCATCATTTTCTGAAATTTTTCAAGCTGTTTAAAGACAGTCAACTTAGTGTATGTAAACTTCTGACCCACTGGAATTGTGATAAGTGAAACAATCTGTCTGTAAAAAATTGTTGGAAAATGTACTTGTGTCATGCACAAAGTAGATGTCCTAACCGACTTGCCAAAACTATAGTATGTTAACAATAAATTTGTGGAGTGGTTGAAAAACAAGTTTTAATGACTCCAACCTAGTGTATATAAACTTCTGACTTGAACTGTATATACTGACACTTAGTAGTCTACCCAGCTCCTTCCTTTCTTTCAGCATGTGCATGCAGTAAGCACACCATCATGTTTATGATGTTTTTTTTCTTCATTTTTCCCAATGATTCTTCAGTTGTGGACACTACATCACCACACTACATCACCACACTCCCTCTCTTCTTTAGTTGTGGACACTACATCACCACACTCCCTCTCTTCTTTAGTTGAGGACACTACATCACCACACTCCCTCTCTTCTTTAGTTGAGGACACTACATCACCACACTCCCTCTCTTCTTTAGGTGTGGACTCTACATCACCACACTAGATCACCACACTCCCTCTCTTCTTTAGTTGTGGACACTACATCACCACACTCCCTCTCTTCTTTAGTTGAGGACACTACATCACCACACTCCCTCTCTTCTTTAGTTGAGGACACTACATCACCACACTCCCTCTCTTCTTTAGGTGTGGACTCTACATCACCACACTACATCACCACACTCCCTCTCTTCTTTAGTTGTGGACACTACATCACCACACTCCCTCTCTTCTTTAGTTGTGGACACTACATCACCACACTCCCTCTCTTCTTTAGTTGTGGACACTACATCACCACACTCCCTCTCTTCTTTAGTTGTGAACTCTACATCACCACACTACATCACCACACTCCCTCACTTCTTTAGTTGTGGACACTACATCACCACACTACATCACCACACTCCCTCTCTTCTTTAGTTGTGAACTCTACATCACCACACTCCCTCTCTTGCTCTTGGACCTCATCTTTGTTAGTCACCTTGATTTAGCACCTGTGTGTTTTACCAGTGTCTTTATGGGAATATTTAGTGAACTCCATGACAGTAGCTACAGTAAGGAGCTGTAGCAGCACACAAGTAGACTACAAATGCATGCTGGGCCGGGCATGCCCTGAGCTGGTGAAGTTAGCGCTTCCTCCCTCTGCTGCAGCTATGCTCCACTCACATACTCTGCTCCCAACACAATACTGATACACTCCCAACACAACCATGACACTCCCAACAGAACACTGATACACTCCCAACACAACCATGACACTCCCAACACAACACTGATAAAGTCCCAACAGAACACTGATACACTCCCAACACAACCATGACACTCCCAACAGAACACTGCTACACTCCCAACAGAACACTGCTACACTCCCAACAGAACACTGCTACACTCCCAACAGAACACTGCTACACTCCCAACAGAACACTGATACACGCCCAACAGAACACTGCTACACGCCCAACAGAACACTGCTACACTCCCAACAGAACACTGCTAGACTCCCAACACAACAGTTACACTCCCAACAGAACACTGCTACACGCCCAACAGAACACTGCTAGACTCCCAACACAACAGTTACACTCCCAACAGAACACTGCTACACTCCCAACAGAACACTGCTAGACTCCCAACACAACAGTTACACTCCAAACAGAACACTGCTAGACTCCCAACACAACAGTTACACTCCCAACAGAACACTGCTACACGCCCAACAGAACACTGCTACACGCCCAACAGAACACTGCTACACGCCCAACAGAACACTGCTAGACTCCCAACAGAACACTGCTAGACTCCCAACAGAACACTGCTACACGCCCAACAGAACACTGCTAGACTCCCAACAGAACACTGCTAGACTCCCAACACAACAGTTACACACCCAACAGAACACTGCTAGACTCCCAACACAACACTGCTACACGCCCAACAGAACACTGCTAGACTCCCAACAGAACACTGCTACACTCCCAACAAAACACTGCTAGACTCCCAACACAACACTGCTACACGCCCAACAGAACACTGCTAGACTCCCAACAGAACACTGCTACACTCCCAACACAACAGTTACACTCCCAACAGAACACTGCTACACTCCCAACACAACAGTTACACTCCCAACAGAACACTGCTACACTCCCAACAGAACACTGCTAGACTCCCAACACAACAGTTACACTCCCAACAGAACACTGCTAGACTCCCAACACAACAGTTACACTCCCAACAGAACACTGCTACACTCCCAACAGAACACTGCTACACTCCCAACACAACAGTTACACTCCCAACAGAACACTGCTAGACTCCCAACACAACAGTTACACTCCCAACAGAACACTGCTACACTCCCAACAGAACACTGCTAGACTCCCAACACAACAGTTACACTCCCAACAGGAGAGATACAGTATTGTTGTAGTGATGCGTGCATGTGTGTGCCTGCAAGATCATGTGTTGGTCTGTATGTGTATGTTGAGAGAGAAATCACAGTCATCCACAGTCCATAACGATCCTCTCTGCTACTCTGTGGACCTGCTGTGGCTTCATTCAGCTGCATCTTGCAGAGCCATGTCTTTCTCCCGTCTCTTCCTGCTGTTGTCTCCTATCATCTCTCCCTCCCTTCATTTATTCCCCATTCAGTCTCCAAGCAGCCAGATTTCCATCTTAGCGAAGGTCACTGAACAGCAGTGTTAAATCCTACGCCCATCAGTACTCACTCAGAGCAACCTGTTCTCCACAAATCCTGGTTCACCTCTACACCTGAGTGTGTTGTATTACTATTGCATATTTCTCTTACTCTATTACAATGGATCCAATGGACACCCACCTGACATTCAATAACATAGTCCTTTAGAGAGAAAAGTTAGTACGCTGAATCACAAACCTGAAGGGAGAAAACTGACATGGAACAAGAGGGTAATTCATGCTAACAGAGGGACAGAGGGACAGACAGACAGAGGGACAGAGGTACAGACAGACAGAGGGACAGACAGAGGGACAGACAGAGGGACAGACAGAGGGACAGAGGGACAGACAGACAGACAGACAGGAAAGAGCAGAGAGAAAGATCGTACACAAGAAAGAAAGACAGACAATATGACAAGGCTTACCGGACTACTCCTCTACAGAAGATAGCATCATACATAAGACAGAGGAAGAAAAAGAGAGGGTAGAGAAAAAGGGGAAGAAGGGTAGAGAAGGACAAAGGGAGGGGGCAGGACAGAAAGACAGAGGAGGGGAGAGAGGGGGTAGAGGGGATACTATGTCAGTGGAGATAACCTACAATCACATACAAAGCTATGAGCAGAAATTACCAACGGGTAATATGGAGGTGAATATTGACTGAATATTGACTGACTAAACAAACATATATCATGTCAATAGGTATCTTCTCTGCCAAATGAGAACATCCGAGGTGAGAACACAAGTATCCACCATCTACCAATATGTCTATCCATTTCAGTTTCCACACCCATCCGTTCATCTATCTACAGTATATTGACACGCAACTTTGATCTGATGAGTGACTGTATGTTTAATCAATAGTCTAATCAAACTCCATGGCTTCAGGGATAGTTGATGAGCACAAGGAAACTCCAGTGATACATCTACTGTACTGTGGAAAGGCCTATTGGAGGTTAATCTGCTCTCACACATATTGTTTTCCTCCATCTCTCCTTCTGTATTCTCAACAGCCATCACCCTCCAACAACAACACATTCAACTTTAATACAGAGAGATAGAGGTCAAGGGAGAGAAAGAGGGAGGGAGAGAGAGAGGTCAAGGGAGAATGAGAGCGAGAGAATGCAGGAGAGAGAAAGAGAGAGAGAACGAGGGAGCAAGAGAAAGCGAGGGGTAGTGAAAGAAATGTGGAAAGAACCTCTTGTTGTTCGGTTTAGCCTGTTAACCTTTGCGCCCTATCCCAGCTCCCCTCAGCCGATTTCATGGTCAAACTGTTTCCAGGACTACCTGGGTAAGCACACATTTGACATAGAGAGGTGCGATCATGTGACTCGTGTTTAATTCATGACTGAGAAAAAAAGCAGAAGTTTCAGCACTCTGGACAGACTGGTGAGGTTTTAAATAGGGGAGAGGCTAATTGGCATAGACTTAATCTGGAGAGAACAGGACAGAGTTGACACTGCTTTCTACTCAGACGTGGGAGTTGGAATCCTGGCTTGGGGATAAATCTCTACATTAAAGTAACTGCCCAGTGTTTCCAGATTTCTATGACATTATGACCTATAATTAATCACGAGTGAAATCATTTTCCTTGCAAAAAATTGTGATTAATTATGTTCAAAAGCAGCTTTTCTGTGTTGGAATAGTGTGGGCTTACCCCGACAACAGAATGGTATGGGCTTACCCCGACAACAGAATGGTATGGGCTTACCCCGACAACAGAATGGTATGGGCTTACCCCGACAACAGAATGGTATGGGCTTACCCCGACAACAGAATGGTATGGGCTTACCCCGACAACAGAATGGTATGGGCTTACCCCGACAACAGAATGGTATGGGCTTACCCCGACAACAGAATGGTATGGGCTTACCCCGACAACAGAATAGTGTGGGCTTACCCCGACAACAGAATAGTGTGGGCTTACCCCGACAACAGAATAGTGTGGGCTTACCCCGACAACAGAATGGTGTGGGCTTACCCCGACAACAGAATGGTGTGGGCTTACTCCGACAACAGAATGGTATGGGCTTACCCCGACAACAGAATGGTATGGGCTTACCCCGACAACAGAATGGTATGGGCTTACCCCGACAACAGAATGGTATGGGCTTACCCCGACAACAGAATGGTGTGGGCTTACCCCGACAACAGAATTCTTATTCTTACAAATTCTTATTTACAATGACAGCCTACACCGGCCTAATGACAGCCTACACCGGCCTAATGACAGCCTACACTGGCCTAATGACAGCCTACACTGGCCTAATGACAGCCTACACCGGCCTAATGACAGCCTACACCGGCCAAATGACAGCCTACACCGGCCAAATGACAGCCTACACCGGCCAAATGACAGCCTGCACCGGCCAAATGACAGCCTACACCGGCCAAATCTGGACG
The DNA here is from genome assembly GCF_013265735.2 of Oncorhynchus mykiss. Classification (NCBI taxonomy): domain Eukaryota; kingdom Metazoa; phylum Chordata; class Actinopteri; order Salmoniformes; family Salmonidae; genus Oncorhynchus; species Oncorhynchus mykiss. The sequence goes on from NC_048569.1 coordinate 85,572,149, forward strand.
ACGCTGGGCCAATTGTGCGCTGCCCTATGGGACTCCCAATCACGGGCAGTTGTGATACAACCTAGATTTTGCGTATGAGTTAACAGAATATGAACTTCAGGCATCAAACTTAGGTGTTAGTGTTGGCCGGCAGGTAGTCTAGCGGGTAGAGCGTTGGGCCAGTAAGCAAAAGCTCGCTGATTCGAACACCCGAGCCAACAAGGTGAACAATCTGACGGTGTGCCCTTGAGCAAGGCACTTTACCCTAATTTGCTGCAGGGGGCGCTGTACCACTATAGCTGACTCTGTAAAGCAACCCAATTCATTGCACCTATCTGGGGGTATGTGACAATAAAACCACACAGCCATTGTATGCTGATCTCTATTGTCAAATCACACTACACACAGAGAGAGCCAGGTACACCTTAAGACAACCAAACACCTGCTCACTGTTCCTGGTAAGGGAGCTAGCGGCTAGCTACCGGCTCGACAGCCAGCGGATGGATGAATTATTGAGTCGAAAAGGTTCTCGTATGACAGGAGACTGTCCTTGCGTATGTACAGGACAGAACCTCACTGTGAATGCCCACTTTCCAGGCTGAATTATTTACACCAGTGTTGACACTGGAGCTAACTGTGCCAACTAGAAAGTTAGAGGTACAGTAGGGTGGAGGAGGAAGGGGGTGGGCATCCCAAAGAGAAACTCCTTCAACTGCTGTCCCTCCCACTCCCCTCTCATCACTGCTATTTTGAGGTTAAGTGAAGCATTTAATTTGAGTGTTTGAATCTCATGGGTTGTCATTGTTATTGTGGTGTGGGAATCTGACCTTAGATCAGCTAAACTCTCTCTCCAGTTCAAAGTGGCTGAGCAGGACCGGCTCTAGTCTTTTGGGGGAGGTCAGAGACCAGGGACCCTGGGCACGTGCCCTGCATGACCAGTCGGTATTCGGCCATGATTACTACAATTTTAGATAGCTGGCTAGACTAATTTACCAATTTAAAAATTGTTAGCTATCATGGCTGTCAAGTGTCTTGACATAACAATAGAAAAATTGCTGATGCACAACCAAGTTTCAAACTTGCACCATTCTACTATTCTAACGCTCAACAGTAAGTTGAGACCCCAACTGAGTTACTAAAAATACAAAATAAATAAACATATTTTGGGGGAGGGTTTCGGGGCCCCCTACTTATGCCTCGAGCCAGCCCTGTGATGGAGACTCAAACACCCCCCTGTTGGCAATGGGATAACTGTAATTGGTTTCTGAGGGCTGTTCAGAGACATCTGCCTTGTCGTATACTCCACTCAAGTAATTCGTAGTCAGTCCACTGAGGTCACACCAGAAGGCTAAAGACCTGCCAGCCACCACCTCTCCTCAACCTCCCTACCATCAGCAGTTGTGTAGTAGAGGGTAAACTAACACATGTCTCTCTAGCTAATTGTCATTCCTGGGATATGGATCGATTGGCTCTGAGATACTATCATTCACTCCCAGACAGGCATATGCATTTGGTAATGAGGAGAAAAGAAACGTAAACAACATGCAGTGAGACAGAGAACCACAAAAAGACATAAACAGAAAGAAATGTGTTGTGAGCTGTGGAAAGAACTTCCCTAATAAGCAACAAAACAGTCAAACAGATACAACAGTTCAAACACATTCTAGAAAACAGTTCTATAGTTCTACTTCATAACAACACAGTAACATGAAGAGGAAGTGACATCATGACCCCAGTGAGGACAGAGCAGTGAAGGCGGGGGGAGGTACTCACCAGAGGAGAGGGAGACAGAGCTATGTTGCCAATGGAGGCTCTGAGTTCATCTACTGACGGGGCCAAACAGTTGGCACTTTCCGCTGGTAGCGGTTTGATCTTGATCTTAAACTTTTTCCGGTGGTCCTCCTCTCCCTCTGACTCGCTGGAGGAGAAGAAGTGCTCCTTGGGGGGTTTGGGGCCGGGTGGGTCGCCGTTAAGGACAGCAATTGTTTCAATGCTGAAGGTCATAGGTGATAGGAGTAGGGTGAAGTTGCCCCTAGATGCTGATCTGGGGTCAGTTTAGTATTTTCCACACTAATGGTTAAGGTTAGAATTGGGGGAGGGGAAGCTGATCCTAGATCTGTACCTAGGATAAACTTTACCCCAGAGAGTGTTTATATATCTAAATCTCTGTCAAATAGCATATACTACAGCACACAACCAGGAGACTGTACAATCTCCTCACAGAACAGTAGGTTCCATAAATATCAGACTAATCATTACATAGTAATTCCAGGAAGTGTGCCATTAGCTGTTATTGAGTTCAAGTGATGCTCAGATTTTCCCCGGTAGTCTGTCGGTTTGTTATTGAGTTGAAGTGATGCTCAGATTTTTCCCGGTAGTCTGTCGGTTTGTTATTGAGTTGAGATGAGATGAGATGATGCTTGACGGTGGCTGTTCTGCTAGGCTGTTCTGTGATGGCCTGGCTGTCGTGATTCACAGTTAGGTGTTTGCCAGACTAGTTCTGTGGTGGGCTGAATACTAAATGTTTCTGATCTAGTCAGACAGTCATTCACTAATACAGACATACCGACAGAAACAAGTTCAAACTGTAGTGTGATGTAATTCATGTCTAGCTCTATTAGGGTGTATAGTAGATACAAAGGATATCTGATCCTGGCCCCTCCTCCTCATCTGGCCTGAGACTGTAACCTTCATCGTCCACTGTAGGGGTGTTCTGAAACAGACAGAGCAACAGAGACACCATATTTACACCATGCTAATCGGGGTTGGGCTCAATTCCATTCAGTCAATTCCATTCAGTCAATTCAGGAACCTAACTGAAAATCATGTGCTATGTGCTTGTTACAAGGGTAGAATAATGATTTTTGCTTTAATTACATACTGTATTTGTTGGGCTTAATCCATTTAAATTCTGTCAATTCAGTTTCTGAATTGATTGAATTGAGCGCAACCCTGATGCTACATTGACATACCCCCAGAATGTTAAGAAACGACAGTAAAACAGTAACAGATGGGTCAGAAGAATATCTATTCTCTATAACATTTATTGATTGTTTTGTATCATGTGCTATATGAGCTTGTTCAAAGGGTAGAATGCTGGTTCCTTACATATCTGTCCCAGTCGATCTCTCCAGAGAACCCATTGACAGCTGCACCATTGGCCCTCTTCTGGGACTGAAAACAGAACAACATGACATCACAAAGAATCCCACCAATCAGAATCATGTATACGCAACTCATGCACTTCTATACTATTGAGTGATTGGCTAGCGCTACTTGACTAGGTGCATTAAGCTCTAGTGGAGTCTGGTAGTACAGTAACTATCCTACGCTAGAGGGGACTGCATAGTGTTCAATACCGATTCATTCTGCTGGGGATCCTGAATGATGACGGTCAACAACACAGAGAACACAAATACAATAAAAAACATGTAACAGTTAACAAGTTATTCAATAGACTCATTTCATTTGATTCTAGAGTCTAGAGTCTATTAAAGGGGACACTAATGTTACAGTGCCGATTCTCCTAAAGGACTGAGAGTCTTAAAATGACACTATTAAATCAAGCTTGTAAATAGCCAGTTATGTCTTCCTCCTTCCAGCAATGACACACTTCTTTATTGAAAAGGTAACAAACTAAGATATTATGGACTATTTCTCAGCTGAACAAGTTGTATGATTAATCCATTAGATAAAACATGAACGATTGTGGGATACTTACACCCCCATCTCTGTCAGGGGACCCCCTGAGGAAAAAAAGAGCAAGAGAAAGAAAAAAGGAAGGAAGGAGGGATGGAGACAGGGACAAAGAGAAACTAAGGATCTTGAAATCCACTTGCCATATAATAAAATAGTTTATATTCAAACTGAAGTGCACTGCCAATTAGCAAAGCAGCTCACTGGAATATCACAGTCTATAGGGGCTTTCTCAGGGAAAACTTCACCCACACACAAATACATACACCCAGACGGACAGACGGGCAGCAGGCGGGCGCACGTACCCACGCACACACACACACACACCTATCAGTTCTTAAGAGTCATGAATCAAAATGAAAAGTTATCATGTACATACAACCCTATGAGGTGAATCGATACGTCCCAAACAGAATTAGAGAAAAGACCTGGGCAAGTTAGTGATTGATCACAGTGCTGAGCCTCAGCTACAGTTAGTTTCACAGAGTCATGGGCACAGCCTACAGCTGCCAAGGCAACTGTCATCGCATGAGAGGACATTACGTCTCAAACTGTAGAGCTCCTCAGGTGGAGCGTTCATGGTCAATAGAACCTCAACTCCCTTGATAGAACATCCACAGCCAGTGGAATCATATTTGGATGACTGCTGTGTATGTGTATCTGCGTGTGTGTGTGTGTATGTGTGTGTGCAAGTGTAAGTTTGACGGGTATACTTACGTGGAGTCATTGTCCTTGTCTCCCTTCTCTTTCTTCCGTATCCCAAATGCCTTCCTGGTACGTTTTTTCAAACCTGAGGACAAACCAGAGGAGAGAGATGATTAAGTGTGTGAAGAACAGATCAAACACAGTCCCACACACAGACGGCGCACACGCACACACACAGTCAAATTCCGAGCACACAAAATCAACAAGCAGTGTGTGTGTGTGTATCTGTGTGTGTGTCTGTGTTTGTGTGTGTCTGTGTTTATGTGTGTCTGTGTTTGTGTGTGTCTGTGTTTGTGTTTGTGTCCATCTGTGTGTATTCATAGAGTTCCAGACTGGCTATACTATCCAGTGTCAGAACAGAGGCCCAGACCTGTGGTCCTGTGGATCAAGGTTGAGCTTTTCATCTATTATTGAGTAGCAGAATGCTCTTTCAAGGCTAATATTCATTCACATCTCAAATGGTCCTCATGGCCAATGCAGATGGATCCCTTTCTGTTGATCACTGATCTGTCAAGTCCCCTTCCTCTGATACTGGCTCTGCTCTGGCTAAATTAGTACTGGCTAAATTACTCTGTGTAAATTACTCCTCTTTGTAAATTACTCCTCTGTGTAAATTACTCCTCTGTCTAAATGAGTCCCCTGGCTAAATGAGTCCTTTGGCCAAATGAGTCCTCTGACTAAATGAATCCTCTGTCTAAATCAATACACTATCATCAACAGACATACAGTAACTCATATTATAGCCAATGAATAGTGAGGAACCTGGCAACTACCTCTGTCTACACTTCATCCTCACTTATCATGTTACAACGTACAACAGAGAATGGCTGATATCTACCTTTAAAGCAGGGAAAATAGTCCCTTTCTCTCAGGAAACACAAATCAAGAAGATTCTGCGTCATTAGATCTGTAACCTGCCATGATACCAGCCTATTAAAACATGAACTCAGAAAGGAAGCAAACTTAATTGCTCTTCCTCCATATTCAGACCAAAGAGACTGGAGCAGACTGAAATGCTCTTCCTCCATATTCAGACCAAAGAGACTGGAGCAGACTGAAATGCTCTTCCTCCATATTAAGACCAAAGAGACTGGAGCAGACTGAAATGCTCTTCCTCCATATTCAGACCAAAGAGACTGGAGCAGACTGAAATGCTCTTCCTCCATATTCAGACCAAAGAGACTGGAGCAGACTGAAATGACTTGGAGCAGTATACTAAAACAGTACAGCAACTGTTAAAGGCCAAGTGTAGTCAAAAACGTACTTCTGCTGTGTTTTATATATATTTCCACACAATGAGGTTGGAATAATACTGTGAAAATGATGATGCCATTTTAGTGTAAGAGCTGTTTGAAAAGACCGCCTGTAATCTCAGCCTGTTTTGACATCACCAGGCTGAAATGGGTGCGTGCCGGTGGCAGGGAAGTCCGGCGCAGGAACACAAACTTGGTATAAACTGAGTCGTTTAATAAGCGCTCATAAAACTCCAACAACCAAAATATACAAACAAATAACATAAGTGGGTACAAAACCCGTCGCACACCGACACATGCCGTGCACAAACATACAATAAAACAATCTCAGACAAAACATGAGGGGAAACAGAGGGTTAAATACACAATATGAAATTGATAGGATTGGAACCAGGTGTGAAGGAAGACAAGACAAAACCAATGGAAAATGAAAAATGGATCAATGATGGCTAGAAGGTCAGTGACGTCGACCGTCAAACACCGCCCGAACAAGGAGAGGGACCGACTTCGGCGGAAGTCGTGACACAGGCGGTAAATTAATTAGTTAATAGATCAATAAAAAAAGAGGGTTCCAAACTTCTCTGCCAAAAATAACTAGTTGTCAGTTTTTCCGTCCATACTCAGACAGTCCGTGAAAAATGTAGCTTGAGAAATTGCTCTTTGCTAAGAAGCCATTTTTGTTTCTTTTTGACAATTTTTGTAGAAAACAATCACAACAAGGAACTTAATTGTCACCCAAAAATTATTTGATATTGAGACAGAAATGGCTGAATTGGACCTTTAAGATTAAGTACCTCTTACAGAGACTGAAATTGGCATAACTTTCTGGACTATTTGAAACGGAGTAGGACTATCATATATTTACTATACACAATTCTACAATCCATTCTTACCCAAAATAAATGTCCAGTTATCTCCCTGCATTTCTGGTCCCTATATTCCAGCCTCGTCATTCTGCCATGTCTGTCTCTGCCCGTCGTCTCACACCTCCACCTCTCCTAGTACAGTGCAACACGCAGCGGGGGAACCAGAGCCTTAGAGTGTGTCTGCACGAAGTAGCATCGCACGCACGCACGCACACACACACACACACACACACACACACACACACACACAGTACAGTATCTTTATCCCTACCCTCTAGGCCAGTGCTTAAATTCAAGACCAGTGACTCAACTCATGAATAAACAACAAATGCCAGAGTCGACGAATGAATAATCAACCCAGCACAGGGAGGAGGCCAATCTCCATCCAATCTCCCAAGGCACAGTCTAAACATGCCTCATCTGTAGCATGAAGTCCAAGAGATACGTGACAAGAGTTCAAATATGCCTCTATGTCTGTCTGTCTCTTCCTCCTTAGATATCCAGTATCTTAGGTACCTGTTCCTGTCTGTCTACAGGCTCTGTGAAGACCTGTCACTACCTGCCACTGTCCTTCTGGGCCACTGTCAGTACCTGCTCCTTTCTCTGTCACAGCCTATGTCCCCGCTGGTTTTGAGGTTACCTTTCACAGCCTCACCCTGCCTCTATCACATTCCCTGACCTCTTCCTCTGTCCCTGCTACAATCCTAGAAAAAAATGACCTAAAAGGGCCACATTAACTCCCAGCCTATAAGAGAGCAGGAACAGGAGTGCCACCTGACTCAAACGACAGGAACAGGAAGCGGGCAGAAGGCGGCGGGAAGAGGGCGGAGGTAAGAGGATGGAGGGGGTAAAAACTAGTTAACTATGGATGGCATCTGGGCAACTGAGAGGGAGCAAAGAATACACACTGCAAAAAGAAGAGGGAGTCTGCAGTGAAGAATGCAGGCAGTTCTGTCTTTCTACTTTTCAGCATTCCATTTCGGTATGTCTTGGTATCTCTTCATCTAAGGTAGCCTTGTTACTGTTTCTCTCAATCCCCCAACAGGTTTCTTTGAATCTGAAGATCTATTCCAAACCAAACAACAAGTCCTCAAACAAATCAGACCTGTCAAAACAACTTCCAACGGTGATCAGTCCTGAAATAAGACAGTTTGAGGTGATCTACAATGCTACTCTCTACATTAGCTCTGTTATTGCTGTGCTTTACTAGATGTCTGTACCTCAGCTACCCTGTGAGTTCTGTGCTTGTGTCTGGCTTCCTGTGTGTCTAGACTGCATGGTGACAGTGTTGTGTGCTCTTCTGTGTTCTGAGCGATACAGTGTGAATGTCGTGTGCTCTTCTGTGTTCTGAGCAACACAGTGTGAATATTGTGTGCTCTTCTGTGTTCTGAGCAACACAGTGTGAATGTCGTGTGCTCTTCTGTGTTCTGAGCAACACAGTGTGAATATTGTGTGCTGTTCTGTGTTCTGAGCAACACAGTATGAATGTTGTGTGCTCTTCTGTGTTCTGAGCAACACAGTGTGAATGTCGTGTGCTCTTCTGTGTTCTAAGCAACAGTGTGAATATTGTGTGCTCTTCTGTGTTCTGAGCAACACAGTGTGAATATTGTGTGCTCTTCTGTGTTCTGAGCAACACAGTGTGAATGCTGTGTACTCTTCTGTCTTCATGTGTCTCTGTCTGTGTTTAACTGTAGTCTGGAGATGTTGACTGTGATTCAGACCCCAAAGCCTTCATCAGTCTGGACCAGGGAATCCCTGGAGTGCCGAGGATAATTAAGATAGCTATGATCTTAAAGCAAACACACACACACACACACACACACACACACACACACACACACACGGTCCCCCTCTCTCTCTCCCTAGCTGGTGACTGGGCTCATTTAGGGAGATTGCTAACTCTAGGGAGGAGAAGCAGAGACTGTTTCACAAGCTGTTTTAATGGGAAAGAGCTGGAGAGGCTGGAGAGATTCTTTATCCACAGTGAACAAGACTCAGGCTGTCTGCCAGGAGGGCTCTCCACACAGAGAGGCAGCAGGGATGGGGAGACAGGTGTCCTGTGAATACTAAGTAGAAGAGTGTCTGGTAACCTATTCTAGGAAGGTGTGCGGTCATGCTGCAAGGTGCGTGGTCAGTCACTCCGACAGGTGCAGTTATTGTAGGAAGGTGTGAAGTTTTGGAGGTGTGGGTGGTCACTACGGCTGTGATGGTCATGACATTTTGTCAGATGGTTATTGTCATGCAAATGACTGCCGGCCTCATAGCAATTGACCGCCATTAACATAAACATATCTCCAATACGCCATGCTATAGGCTAGTTAATTTAGCAGACAAGTTATGCTCATAAGTCCCGTGACATTATTTTATATGCATTTATTGTACGAATCATATAATAGATCCTTTTCCAGTACACGACACACTGACGTCACGTACGGATGCGTGTGACTCTTGGTGGCAGTAAGAAAGCCATCGCCATCTGCGCACAATCAACATAGTTTGTTTATAAGTAATAAAAACATAAATCTAACTTTTTTTTACACTTACAATGATGTTTTGATTCTTGCTTGAACAGTCGCTACGAATATATTTGGTTGTGATCTATGCAAAATAATTATTTTGAATGTAGCAGTTGTTAGCTAGAATGCTAACACATTGATATTAGAGATCGACCGATTATGATTTTTCAACGCTGATAACAATACCGATTATTGGAAGACCAAAAAAAAGCTGATATCGATTAAATCGGCTGATTTATATATATTTGTAATCATGACAATTACAACAATACTGATTGAACAATGAAGACTTTTATTTTAACTTAATATAATACATGAATAAAATCAATTTAGTCTCAAATAAATAATGAAACATGTTCAATTTGGTTTAAATAATTCAATTTGGTTTAAATAATGCAAAAGCACAGTGTTGGAGATGTCACGTTCTGACCTTTATTTCCTTTGTTTTGGATTTATTTAGTATGGTCAGGGCGTGAGTTGGGTGGGCAGTCTATGTTTGTTTTCTATGATTTTGGGATTTCTATGTTTCGGCCTAGTATGGTTCTCAATCAGAGGCAGGTGTCATGAGTTATCTCTGATTGAGAATCATACTTAGGTAGCCTGGGTTGCACTGTTTGTTTGTGGGTGATTGTCTATGTTAATGGCTTGTGTCAGCACAGGTCTCATTTGTAGCTTCACGGTCGTTATTTGTTTATTGTTTTTGTATGCAGTGTTCAGTACTTTCTTTAATTAAATATTCACTATGAACACATACCACGCCACATTTTGGTCCTCTGATCCTTCTCGCCTCTCCTCTTCAGATGAAGAGGAGGAAGACCGTGACAGGAGAAGAAAGTAAAAGTGCAATATGTGCCATGTAAAAAAGTTCCTTGCTCAGAATGAAAGCTGGTGGTTCTCTTTAACATGAGACTTCAATATTCCCAGTTAAGAAGTTTTAGGTTGTAGTTATTATAGGAATTATTGAACTATTTCTCTTTATACCATTTGTATTTCATATACCTTTGACTATTGGATGTTCTTATAGGCACTTTAGTATTGCCAGCCTAATCTCTGGAGTTGATAGGCTTGAAGTCATAAACAGCGCTGTGCTTCAAGCATTGTGAAGAGCTGCTGGCAAACGCAATGTAGTGCTGTTTGAATGAATGCTTAGGAGCCTGCTGCTGCCTACCATCATTCAGTCAGACTGCTCTATCAAATCATATACTTAATTAGAATATAATAAACACACAGAAATACAAGCCTTTGGTAATTAATATGGTCAAATCTGGAAACTATAATTTCGAAAACAAAACGTGTATTCTTTCAGTGAAATATGGAACCATTACGTATTTTATCAAACGGGTGGCATCCATAAGTCTAAATATTACTGTTACATTGCACAACCTTCAATGTTATGTCATAATTATGTACAATTCTGAAAAATGTATTACGGTCTTTGTTAGGAAGAAATGGTCTCCACACAGTTTGCAACAAGCCAGGCGGCCCAAACTGCTGCATATACCCTGACTCTGCTTGCACTGAACACAAGAGAAGCGACACAATTTCCCTAGTTAATATTGCCTGCTAAGATGAATTTATTTTAACAACATATGCAGGTTTAAAAATATATACAGTACTTGTGTACTGATTTTAAGAAAGGCATTGATGTTTATGGTTAGGTACATTTGTGCAACAATTGTGCTTTTTTCACGAATGCTCTTTTGTTAAATCATCACCTGTTTGGCGAAGTTTAAGTAGGCTGTGATTCAATGATAAATTAACAGGCACCACATTGATTATATGCAACGCAGAACAAGCTAGTTAACCTAGTGATTTCATCAACCATGTGTGGTTAACTAGTGATTATGTGACGATAGATAGCATTAAACTTATCTTAGAAAAAACTATCTAGCAACCTTGGCTCCTTGCAGCCACAAAGTCCTTTTGATGCTGCACTCACGTAACAGGTGGTGAGCCTGCTACGCAGTCTCCTCGTGGATTTCAATGTAATAGTCCATAATCAGCGTCCAAAAAGACCGATTACTGATTGTTATGGAAACTTCAAATCCGATTGCCGATTAATCGGTCGACCTCTGATATAGGCTGTAGCAAAAGCTATCCAAAGAGACATTTTACTGGTTGAAGTTATAACGGCTGGGTATAATGGCTGGGGTTGGCTGGGATGGGCTGGGGTTGGCTGGGTATAATGGCTGGGGTTGGCTGGGATGGGCTGGGTATAATGGCTGGGGATGGCTGGGTATAATGGCTGGGGTTGGTTGGGAAGGGCTGGGTATAATGGCTGGGGTTGGCTGGGTATAATGGCTGGGGTTGGCTGGGATGGGCTGGGTATAATGGCTGGGGTTGGCTGGGTATAATGGCTGGGTATAATGGCTGGGCTGAGCTGGGTATAATGGCTGGGATGGGCTGGGTATAATGGCTGGGGTTGGCTGGGTATTACGGCTGGGTATAATGGCTAGGAAGGGCTGGGTATAATGGCTGAGGTTGGCTGGTATGGGCTGTGCATAATGGCTGGGGTGGGCTGGGTATAATGCCTGGGGTGGGCTGGGTATAATGGCTGGGGTTGGCTAGGATGGGCTGGGTATAATGGCTGGGGTGGGCTGGGTATAATGGCTGGGCAGGGTATAATGGCTGGGCTGGGTATAATGGCTGGGGTGGGCTGGGTATAACGGCTGGGTATAATGGCTGGGCTGGGCTGGGTATAATGGCTGGGGTGGGCTGGGTATAATGGTTGGGTGTAATGGCTGGGGTGGGCTGGGTATAATGGCTGGGGTGGGCTGGGTATAATGGCTGGGGTTGGTTGGGTATAATGGCTGGGTATAATGGCTGGGCTGGGCTGGGTATAATGGCTGGGGTGGGCTGGGAATAATGGTTGGGTATAATGGCTGGCTTGGGCTGGGTATAATGGCTGGCTTGGGTTGGGTATAATGGCTGGGGTTGGATGGGTATAATGGTTGGGTATAATGGCTGGGGTTGGCTGGGTATAATGTCTGGGCTGGGTATAATGGCTAGGGTTGGCTTAGTATAATGGCTGGGCTGGGTATAAGGGCTGGGCTGGGTATAATGGCTGGGTATAATGGCTGGGCTGGGTATAATGGCTGGGCTGGGTATAATGGCTGGGCTGGTTATAATCGCTGGGTATAATGGCTGGGCTGGGTATAATGGCTGTGCTGGATATAATGGCTGGGGTGGGCTGGGTATAATGGCTGGGCTGGGTATAATGGCTGGGCTTGGTATAATGGCTGGGCTGGGTATAATGGCTGGGCAAGGTATAATGGCCGGGGTGGGCTGGGTATAATGGCTGGGTATAATGGCTGGGGTTGGATGGGTATAATGGTTGGGTATAATGGCTGGGGTTGGCTGGGTATAATGGCTGGGCTGGGTATAATGGCTAGGGTTGGCTTAGTATAATGGCTGGGCTGGGTATAATGGCTGGGCTGGGTATAATGGCTGGGTATAATGGCTGGGCTGGGTATAATGGCTTGGCTGGGTATAATGGCTGGGCTGGGTATAATGGCTGGGGTGGGCTGGGTATTATGGCTCGGGTGGGCTGGGTATAATGGCTGGGGTGGGCTGGGTATAATGGCTGGGTGGGCTGGGTATAATGGCTGGGCTGGGCTGGGTATAATGGCTGGGCTGGGCTGGGTATAATGGCTGGGCTGGGTATAATGGCTGGGCTGGGTATAATGGCTGGGCTGGGTATAATGGCTGGTCTGGGTATAATGGCTGGGCTGGGTATAATGCCTGGGCTGGGTATAATGCCTGGGCTGGGTATAATGGCTGGGCTGGGTATAATGGCTGGGTATAATGGCTGGGCTGGGTATAATGGCTGCGTATAATGGCTGGGCTGGGTACAATGGCTGGGCTGGGTATAATGGCTGGGCTGGGAATAATGGCTGGGCTGGGTATAATGGGTGGGGTGGGCTGGGTATAATGGCTGGGTATAATGGCTGGGGTTGGATGGGTATAATGGTTGGGTATAATGGCTGGGGTTGGCTGGGTATAATGGCTAGGGTTGGCTTAGTATAATGGCTGGGCTGGTTATAATGGCTGGGCTGGGTATAATGGTTGGGCTGGGTATAATGGTTGGGCTGGGTATAATGGCTGGAATGGGTATAATGGCTGGGTATAATGGCTGGGCTGCGTATAATGGCTGGCATGGGTATAATGGCTGGCATGGGTATAATGGCTGGGGTGGGTATAATGGCTGGGGTGGGCAGGGTACAATGGCTTGGCTGGGTATAATGCTTGGGCTGGGTATAATGGCTGGGCTGGGTATAATGGCTGGGCTGGGTATAATGGGTGGGGTGGGCTGGGTATAATAGCTGGGTATAATGGCTGGGCTGGGTATAATGGCTGAGCTGGGTATAATGGCTGGGCTGGTTATAATGGCTAGGGTTGGCTTAGTATAATGGCTGGGCTGGGTATAAGGGCTGGGCTGGGTATAATGGCTGGGTATAATGGCTGGGCTGGGTATAATGGCTGGGTACAATGGCTGGGCTGGGTATAATGGCTGGGCTGGGTATAATGGCTGGGCTGGGTATAATGGCTGGGCTGGTTATAATGGCTGGGTATAATGGCTGGGCTGGGTATAATGGCTGGGCTGGGCATAATGGCTGGGGTGGGCTGGGTATAATGGCTGGGCTGGGTATAATGGGTGGGGTGGGTATAATGGCTGGGCTGGGTATAATGGCTGGGCTGGGTATAATGGCTGGGCTGGGTATAATGTCTGGGCTGGGTATAATGGCTGGGCATATTGGCTGGGCTGTGTATAATGGCTAGGGTTGGCTTGGTATAATGGCTGGGCTGGGCTGGGTATAATGGCTGGGGTGGGCTGGGTATAATGGCTGGGCTGGGCTGGGTATAATGGCTGGGCTGGGCTGGGTATAATGGCTGGGGTGGGCTGGGTACAATTGCTGGGGTGGGCTGGGTATAATGGCTGGGCTGGGTATAATGGCTGGGCATAATGGCTGGGCTGGGTATAATGGCTAGGGTTGGCTTGGTATAATGGCTGGGCTGGGCTGGGTATAATGGCTGGGGTGGGCTGGGTATAATGGCTGGGCTGGGCTGGGTATAATGGCTGGGCTGGGCTGGGTATAATGGCTGGGGTGGGCTGGGTACAATTGCTGGGGTGGGCTGGGTATAATGGCTGGGCTGGGTATAATGGCTGGGGAGGGATGGGTATAATGGCTGGGCTGGGTATAATGGCTGGGCTGGGTATAATGGCTGGGGTGGGCTGGGTATAATGGCTGAGCTGGGTATAATGGCTGGGCTGGGTATAATGGCTGGGCTGGGTATAATGGCTGGGGTGGGCTGGGTATAATGGCTGGGCTGGGTATAATGGCTGGGGTGGGCTGGGTATAATGGCTGGGCTGGGTATAATGGGTGGGGTGGGTATAATGGCTGGGCTGGGTATAATGGGTGGGGTGGGTATAATGGCTGGGCTGGGTATAATGGCTGGGCTGGGTATAATGGCTGGGCTCGGTATAATGGCTGGCCTGGGTATAATGGCTGGGCTGGGTATAATGGCTGGGCTGGGTATAATGGCTGGGCTGGGTATAATGGCTGGGTAGGGCTGGGTATAATGGCTGGGGTTGGCTTGGTATAATGGCTAGGCTGGGTATAATGGCTGGGTTGGATGGGTATAATGGCTGGGTATAATGGCTGGGTTGGATGGGAATAATGGTTGGGCTGGGTATAATGGCTGGGGTTGGCTGGGTGAAATGGCTGGGCTAGGTATAATGGCTAGGGTTGGCTTGGTATAATGGCTAGGCTGGGTATAATGGCTGGGCTGGGTTTAATGGCTGGGGTGGGCTGGGTATAATGGCTGGGTATAATGGCTGGGGTTGGATGGGTATAATGGTTGGGTATAATGGCTGGGGTTGGCTGGGTATAATGGCTGGGCTGGGTATAATGGCTAGGGTTGGCTTAGTATAATGGCTGGGCTGGGTATAATGGCTGGGCTGGGTATAATGGCTGGGCTGGGTATAATGGCTGGGCTGGGTATAATGGCTGGGTATAATGGCTGGGCTGGGTATAATGGCTGGGCTGGGTATAATGGCTGGGGTGGGCTGGGTATAATGGCTGGTCTGGGTATAATGGCTGGTCTGGGTATAATGGCTGGGGTGGGCTGGGTATAATGGCTGGGGTGGGCTGGGTATAATGGCTGGGGTGGGCTGGGTACAATGGCTGGGCTGGGTATAATGGGTGGGGTGGGCTGGGTATAATAGCTGGGTATAATGGCTGGGTATAATGGCTGGGGTGGGCTGGGTATAATGGCTGGGCTGGGTATAATGGCTGGGCTGGGTATAATGGCTGAGCTGGGTATAATGGCTGGGCTGGGTATAATGGCTGGGCTGGGTATAATGGCTGGGCTGGGTATAATGTCTGGGCTGGGTATAATGGCTGGGCTGGGTATAATGGCTGGGTTGGGTATAATGGCTGGGTATAATGGCTGGGTATAATGGCTAGGCTGGGTATAATGGCTGGGTACAATGGCTGGGCTGGGTATAATGGCTAGGGTTGGCTTGATATAATGGCTAGGCTGGGTATAATGGCTGGGTTGGATGGGTATAATGGCTGTGCTGGGTATAATGGCTGGGCTTGGTATAATGGCTGGCCTGGGTATAATGGCTGGCCTGGGTATAATGGCTGGCCTGGGTATAATGGCTGGGCTGGGTATAATGTCTGGGCTGGGTATAATGGCTGGGCTGGGTATAATGGCTAGGGTT
This sequence comes from Oncorhynchus mykiss, assembly GCF_013265735.2. Classification (NCBI taxonomy): domain Eukaryota; kingdom Metazoa; phylum Chordata; class Actinopteri; order Salmoniformes; family Salmonidae; genus Oncorhynchus; species Oncorhynchus mykiss. The sequence goes on from NC_048569.1 coordinate 85,587,892, forward strand.
GGCTTGGTATAATGGCTAGGCTGGGTATAATGGCTGGGTTGGATGGGTATAATGGCTGTGCTGGGTATAATGGCTGAGCTTGGTATAATGGCTGGCCTGGGTATAATGGCTGGGCTGGGTATAATGGCTGAGCTGGGTATAATGGCTGGGGAGGGTAAAATGGCTGGGCTGGGTATAATGGCTGGGGTGGGCTGGGTATAATGGCTGGGGTGGGCTGGGTATAATCGCTGGGGTGGGCTGGGTATAATGGCTGGGCTGGGTATAATGGCTGGGGTGGGCTGGGTATAATGGCTGGGCTGGGTACAATTGCTGGGGTGGGCTGGGTATAATGGCTGGGCTGGGTATAATGGCTGGGCTGGGTATAATGGCTGGGCTGGGTATAATGGCTGGGCTGGGCTGGGTATAATGGCTGGGCTGGGTATAATGGCTGGGCTGGGTATAATGGCTGGGGTGGGTTGGGTATAATGGCTGAGCTGGGTATAATGGCTCGGCTGGGTATAATGGGCGGGCTGGGTATAATGGCTGGGCTGGGTATAATGGCTGGGGTGGGCTGGGTATAATGGCTGGGCTGGGTATAATGGCTGGGCTGGGTATAATGGCTGGGCTGGGTATAATGGCTGGGGTGGGCTGGGTATAATGGCTGGGCTGGGTATAATGGCTGGGGTGGGCTGGGTATAATGGCTGGGCTGGGTATAATGGCTGGGGTGGGCTAGGTATAATGGTTGGGTATAATGGCTGGGGTTGGCTGGGTATAATGGCTGGGCTGGGTATAATGGCTAGGGTTGGCTTAGTATAATGGCTGGGCTGGGTATAATGGCTGGGCTGGGTATAATGGCTGGGTATAATGGCTGGGGTTGGATGGGTATAATGGTTGGGTATAATGGCTGGGGTTGGCTGGGTATAATGCCTGGGCTGGGTATAATGGCTAGGGTTGGCTTAGTATAATGGCTGGGCTGGGTATAATGGCTGGGCTGGGTATAATGGCTGGGTATAATGGCTGGGCTGGGTATAATGGCTGGGCTGGGTATAATGGCTGGGCTGGGTATAATGGCTGGGCTGGGTATAATGGCTGGGGTGGGCTGGGTATAATGGCTGGGGTGGGCTGGGTATAATGGCTGGGGTGGGCTGGGTACAATGGCTGGTCTGGGTATAATGGCTGGGGTGGGCTGGGTATAATGGCTGGGTGGGCTGGGTATAATGGCTGGGCTGGGCTGGGTATAATGGCTGGGCTGGGCTGGGTATAATGGCTGGGCTGGGTATAATGGCTGGGCTGGGTATAATGGCTGGGCTTGGTATATTGGCTGGTCTGGGTATAATGGCTGGGCTGGGTATAATGCCTGGGCTGGGTATAATGCCTGGGCTGGGTATAATGGCTGGGCTGGGTATAATGGCTGGGTATAATGGCTGGGCTGGGTATAATGGCTGGGCTGGGAATAATGGCTGGGCTGGGTATAATGGGTGGGGTGGGCTGGGTATAATGGCTGGGGTTGGATGGGTATAATGGTTGGGTATAATGGCTGGGGTTGGCTGGGTATAATGGCTAGTGTTGGCTTAGTATAATGGCTGGGCTGGTTATAATGGCTGGGCTGGGTATAATGGTTGGGCTGGGTATAATGGTTGGGCTGGGTATAATGGCTGGAATGGGTATAATGGCTGGGTATAATGGCTGGGCTGCGTATAATGGCTGGCATGGGTATAATGACTGGCATGGGTATAATGGCTGGGGTGGGTATAATGGCTGGGGTGGGCAGGGTACAATGGCTTGGCTGGGTATAATGCTTGGGCTGGGTATAATGGCTGGGCTGGGTATAATGGCTGGGCTGGGTATAATGGCTGGGCTGGGTATAATGGGTGGGGTGGGCTGGGTATAATAGCTGGGTATAATGGCTGGGCTGGGTATAATGGCTGAGCTGGGTATAATGGCTGGGCTGGTTATAATGGCTAGGGTTGGCTTAGTATAATGGCTGGGCTGGGAATAAGGGCTGGGCTGGGTATAATGGCTGGGTATAATGGCTGGGATGGGTATAATGGCTGGGTACAATGGCTGGGCTGGGTATAATGGCTGGGCTGGGTATAATGGCTGGGCTGGGTATAATGGCTGGGCTGGTTATAATGGCTGGGTATAATGGCTGGGCTGGGTATAATGGCTGGGCTGGGCATAATGGCTGGGGTGGGCTGGGTATAATGGCTGGGCTGGGTATAATGGGTGGGGTGGGTATAATGGCTGGGCTGGGTATAATGGCTGGGCTGGGTATAATGGCTGGGCTGGGTATAATGTCTGGGCTGGATATAATGGCTGGGCATAATGGCTGGGCTGGGTATAATGGCTAGGGTTGGCTTGGTATAATGGCTGGGCTGGGCTGGGTATAATGGCTGGGGTGGGCTGGGTATAATGGCTGGGCTGGGTATAATGGCTGGGCTGGGCTGGGTATAATGGCTGGGCTGGGTATAATGGCTGGGCTGGGTATAATGGCTGGGCTGGGTATAATGGCTGGGGTGGGCTGGGTATAATGGCTGGGCTGGGTACAATTGCTGGGGTTGGCTGGGTATAATGGCTGGGTATAATGGCTAGGCTGGGTATAATGGCTGGGTACAATGGCTGGGCTGGGTATAATGGCTAGGGTTGGCTTGATATAATGGCTAGGCTGGGTATAATGGCTGGGTTGGATGGGTATAATGGCTGTGCTGGGTATAATGGCTGGGGTTGGTATAATGGCTGGCCTGGGTATAATGGCTGGCCTGGGTATAATGGCTGGCCTGGGTATAATGGCTGGGCTGGGTATAATGTCTGGGCTGGGTATAATGGCTGGGTATAATGGCTGGGCTGGGTATAATGGCTAGGGTTGGCTTGGTATAATGGCTAGGCTGGGTATAATGGCTGGGTTGGATGGGTATAATGGCTGTGCTGGGTATAATGGCTGGGCTTGGTATAATGGCTGGCCTGGGTATAATGGCTGGGCTGGGTATAATGGCTGGGCTGGGTATAATGGCTGGGCTGGGTATAATGTCTGGGCTGGGTATAATGGCTGGGTATAATGGCTGGGCTGGGTATAATGGCTAGGGTTGGCTTGGTATAATGGCTAGGCTGGGTATAATGGCTGGGTTGGATGGGTATAATGGCTGTGCTGGGTATAATGGCTGAGCTTGGTATAATGGCTGGCCTGGGTATAATGGCTGGGCTGGGTATAATGGCTGGGCTGGGTATAATGGCTGGGGAGGGTAAAATGGCTGGGCTGGGTATAATGGCTGGGGTGGGCTGGGTATAATGGCTGGGGTGGGCTGGGTATAATCGCTGGGGTGGGCTGGGTATAATGGCTGGGCTGGGTATAATGGCTGGGGTGGGCTGGGTATAATGGCTGGGCTGGGTACAATTGCTGGGGTGGGCTGGGTATAATGGCTGGGCTGGGTATAATGGCTGGGCTGGGTATAATGGCTGGGCTGGGTATAATGGCTGGGCTGGGCTGGGTATAATGGCTGGGCTGGGTATAATGGCTGGGCTGGGTATAATGGCTGGGGTGGGCTGGGTATAATGGCTGAGCTGGGTATAATGGCTCGGCTGGGTATAATGGGCGGGCTGGGTATAATGGCTGGGCTGGGTATAATGGCTGGGGTGGGCTGGGTATAATGGCTGGGCTGGGTATAATGGCTGGGCTGGGTATAATGGCTGGGCTGGGTATAATGGCTGGGGTGGGCTGGGTATAATGGCTGGGGTGGGCTGGGTATAATGGCTGGGCTGGGTATAATGGCTGGGGTGGGCTAGGTATAATGGTTGGGTATAATGGCTGGGGTTGGCTGGGTATAATGGATGGGCTGGGTATAATGGCTAGGGTTGGCTTAGTATAATGGCTGGGCTGGGTATAATGGCTGGGCTGGGTATAATGGCTGGGTATAATGGCTGGGGTTGGATGGGTATAATGGTTGGGTATAATGGCTGGGGTTGGCTGGGTATAATGGCTGGGCTGGGTATAATGGCTAGGGTTGGCTTAGTATAATGGCTGGGCTGGGTATAATGGCTGGGCTGGGTATAATGGCTGGGTATAATGGCTGGGCTGGGTATAATGGCTGGGCTGGGTATAATGGCTGGGCTGGGTATAATGGCTGGGCTGGGTATAATGGCTGGGGTGGGCTGGGTATAATGGCTGGGGTGGGCTGGGTATAATGGCTGGGGTGGGCTGGGTACAATGGCTGGTCTGGGTATAATGGCTGGGGTGGGCTGGGTATAATGGCTGGGTGGGCTGGGTATAATGGCTGGGCTGGGCTGGGTATAATGGCTGGGCTGGGCTGGGTATAATGGCTGGGCTGGGTATAATGGCTGGGCTGGGTATAATGGCTGGGCTTGGTATAATGGCTGGTCTGGGTATAATGGCTGGGCTGGGTATAATGCCTGGGCTGGGTATAATGCCTGGGCTGGGTATAATGGCTGGGCTGGGTATAATGGCTGGGTATAATGGCTGGGCTGGGTATAATGGCTGGGCTGGGAATAATGGCTGGGCTGGGTATAATGGGTGGGGTGGGCTGGGTATAATGGCTGGGGTTGGATGGGTATAATGGTTGGGTATAATGGCTGGGGTTGGCTGGGTATAATGGCTAGTGTTGGCTTAGTATAATGGCTGGGCTGGTTATAATGGCTGGGCTGGGTATAATGGTTGGGCTGGGTATAATGGTTGGGCTGGGTATAATGGCTGGAATGGGTATAATGGCTGGGTATAATGGCTGGGCTGCGTATAATGGCTGGCATGGGTATAATGACTGGCATGGGTATAATGGCTGGGGTGGGTATAATGGCTGGGGTGGGCAGGGTACAATGGCTTGGCTGGGTATAATGGCTGGGCTGGGTATAATGGCTGGGTATAATGGCTGGGCTGAGTATAATGGCTGGGCTGGGAATAATGGCTGGGCTGGGTATAATGGGTGGGGTGGGCTGGGTATAATGGCTGGGGTTGGATGGGTATAATGGTTGGGTATAATGGCTGGGGTTGGCTGGGTATAATGGCTAGTGTTGGCTTAGTATAATGGCTGGGCTGGTTATAATGGCTGGGCTGGGTATAATGGTTGGGCTGGGTATAATGGTTGGGCTGGGTATAATGGCTGGAATGGGTATAATGGCTGGGTATAATGGCTGGGCTGCGTATAATGGTTGGCATGGGTATAATGACTGGCATGGGTATAATGGCTGGGGTGGGTATAATGGCTGGGGTGGGCAGGGTACAATGGCTTGGCTGGGTATAATGCTTGGGCTGGGTATAATGGCTGGGCTGGGTATAATGGCTGGGCTGGGTATAATGGCTGGGCTGGGTATAATGGGTGGGGTGGGCTGGGTATAATAGCTGGGTATAATGGCTGGGCTGGGTATAATGGCTGAGCTGGGTATAATGGCTGGGCTGGTTATAATGGCTAGGGTTGGCTTAGTATAATGGCTGGGCTGGGAATAAGGGCTGGGCTGGGTATAATGGCTGGGTATAATGGCTGGGCTGGGTATAATGGCTGGGTACAATGGCTGGGCTGGGTATAATGGCTGGGCTGGGTATAATGGCTGGGCTGGGTATAATGGCTGGGCTGGTTATAATGGCTGGGTATAATGGCTGGGCTGGGTATAATGGCTGGGCTGGGCATAATGGCTGGGGTGGGCTGGGTATAATGGCTGGGCTGGGTATAATGGGTGGGGTGGGTATAATGGCTGGGCTGGGTATAATGGCTGGGCTGGGTATAATGGCTGGGCTGGGTATAATGTCTGGGCTGGGTATAATGGCTGGGCATAATGGCTGGGCTGGGTATAATGGCTAGGGTTGGCTTGGTATAATGGCTGGGCTGGGCTGGGTATAATGGCTGGGGTGGGCTGGGTATAATGGCTGGGCTGGGTATAATGGCTGGGCTGGGCTGGGTATAATGGCTGGGCTGGGCTGGGTATAATGGCTGGGGTGGGCTGGGTATAATGGCTGGGCTGGGTATAATGGCTGGGCTGGGTATAATGGCTGGGGTGGGCTGGGTATAATGGCTGGGCTGGGTACAATTGCTGGGGTTGGCTGGGTATAATGGCTGGGTATAATGGCTAGGCTGGGTATAATGGCTGGGTACAATGGCTGGGCTGGGTATAATGGCTAGGGTTGGCTTGATATAATGGCTAGGCTGGGTATAATGGCTGGGTTGGATGGGTATAATGGCTGTGCTGGGTATAATGGCTGGGCTTGGTATAATGGCTGGCCTGGGTATAATGGCTGGCCTGGGTATAATGGCTGGCCTGGGTATAATGGCTGGGCTGGGTATAATGTCTGGGCTGGGTATAATGGCTGGGTATAATGGCTGGGCTGGGTAAAATGGCTAGGGTTGGCTTGGTATAATGGCTAGGCTGGGTATAATGGCTGGGTTGGATGGGTATAATGGCTGTGCTGGGTATAATGGCTGGGCTTGGTATAATGGCTGGCCTGGGTATAATGGCTGGCCTGGGTATAATGGCTGGGCTGGGTATAATGGCTGGGCTGGGTATAATGTCTGGGCTGGGTATAATGGCTGGGTATAATGGCTGGGCTGGGTATAATGGCTAGGGTTGGCTTGGTATAATGGCTAGGCTGGGTATAATGGCTGGGTTGGATGGGTATAATGGCTGTGCTGGGTATAATGGCTGAGCTTGGTATAATGGCTGGCCTGGGTATAATGGCTGGGCTGGGTATAATGGCTGGGCTGGGTATAATGGCTGGGGAGGGTAAAATGGCTGGGCTGGGTATAATGGCTGGGGTGGGCTGGGTATAATGGCTGGGGTGGGCTGGGTATAATCGCTGGGGTGGGCTGGGTATAATGGCTGGGCTGGGTATAATGGCTGGGGTGGGCTGGGTATAATGGCTGGGCTGGGTACAATTGCTGGGGTGGGCTGGGTATAATGGCTGGGCTGGGTATAATGGCTGGGCTGGGTATAATGGCTGGGCTGGGTATAATGGCTGGGCTGGGCTGGGTATAATGGCTGGGCTGGGTATAATGGCTGGGCTGGGTATAATGGCTGGGGTGGGCTGGGTATAATGGCTGGGGTGGGCTGGGTATAATGGCTGAGCTGGGTATAATGGCTCGGCTGGGTATAATGGGCGGGCTGGGTATAATGGCTGGGCTGGGTATAATGGCTGGGGTGGGCTGGGTATAATGGCTGGGCTGGGTATAATGGCTGGGCTGGGTATAATGGCTGGGCTGGGTATAATGGCTGGGGTGGGCTGGGTATAATGGCTGGGCTGGGTATAATGGCTGGGGTGGGCTAGGTATAATGGTTGGGTATAATGGCTGGGGTTGGCTGGGTATAATGGCTGGGCTGGGTATAATGGCTAGGGTTGGCTTAGTATAATGGCTGGGCTGGGTATAATGGCTGGGCTGGGTATAATGGCTGGGTATAATGGCTGGGGTTGGATGGGTATAATGGTTGGGTATAATGGCTGGGGTTGGCTGGGTATAATGGCTGGGCTGGGTATAATGGCTAGGGTTGGCTTAGTATAATGGCTGGGCTGGGTATAATGGCTGGGCTGGGTATAATGGCTGGGTATAATGGCTGGGCTGGGTATAATGGCTGGGCTGGGTATAATGGCTGGGGTGGGCTGGGTATAATGGCTGGGGTGGGCTGGGTATAATGGCTGGGGTGGGCTGGGTACAATGGCTGGTCTGGGTATAATGGCTGGGGTGGGCTGGGTATAATGGCTGGGCTGGGTATAATGGCTGGGCTGGGTATAATGGCTGGGCTTGGTATAATGGCTGGTCTGGGTATAATGGCTGGGCTGGGTATAATGCCTGGGCTGGGTATAATGCCTGGGCTGGGTATAATGGCTGGGTATAATGGCTGGGCTGGGTATAATGGCTGGGCTGGGAATAATGGCTGGGCTGGGTATAATGGGTGGGGTGGGCTGGGTATAATGGCTGGGGTTGGATGGGTATAATGGTTGGGTATAATGGCTGGGGTTGGCTGGGTATAATGGCTAGTGTTGGCTTAGTATAATGGCTGGGCTGGTTATAATGGCTGGGCTGGGTATAATGGTTGGGCTGGGTATAATGGTTGGGCTGGGTATAATGGCTGGAATGGGTATAATGGCTGGGTATAATGGCTGGGCTGCGTATAATGGCTGGCATGGGTATAATGACTGGCATGGGTATAATGGCTGGGGTGGGTATAATGGCTGGGGTGGGCAGGGTACAATGGCTTGGCTGGGTATAATGCTTGGGCTGGGTATAATGGCTGGGCTGGGTATAATGGCTGGGCTGGGTATAATGGCTGGGCTGGGTATAATGGGTGGGGTGGGCTGGGTATAATAGCTGGGTATAATGGCTGGGCTGGGTATAATGGCTGAGCTGGGTATAATGGCTGGGCTGGTTATAATGGCTAGGGTTGGCTTAGTATAATGGCTGGGCTGGGAATAAGGGCTGGGCTGGGTATAATGGCTGGGTATAATGGCTGGGCTGGGTATAATGGCTGGGTACAATGGCTGGGCTGGGTATAATGGCTGGGCTGGGTATAATGGCTGGGCTGGGTATAATGGCTGGGCTGGTTATAATGGCTGGGTATAATGGCTGGGCTGGGTATAATGGCTGGGCTGGGCATAATGGCTGGGGTGGGCTGGGTATAATGGATGGGCTGGGTATAATGGGTGGAGTGGGTATAATGGCTGGGCTGGGTATAATGGCTGGGCTGGGTATAATGGCTGGGCTGGGTATAATGTCTGGGCTGGGTATAATGGCTGGGCATAATGGCTGGGCTGGGTATAATGGCTAGGGTTGGCTTGGTATAATGGTTGGGCTGGGCTGGGTATAATGGCTGGGGTGGGCTGGGTATAATGGCTGGGCTGGGTATAATGGCTGGGCTGGGCTGGGTATAATGGCTGGGCTGGGCTGGGTATAATGGCTGGGGTGGGCTGGGTATAATGGCTGGGCTGGGTATAATGGCTGGGGTGGGCTGGGTATAATGGCTGGGCTGGGTACAATTGCTGGGGTTGGCTGGGTATAATGGCTGGGCTGGGTATAATGGCTGGGGAGGGCTGGGTATAATGGCTGGGCTGGGTATAATGGCTGGGCTGGGTATAATGGCTGGGGTGGGCTGGGTATAATGGCTGAGCTGGGTATAATGGCTGGGCTGGGTATAATGGCTGGGCTGGGTATAATGGCTGGGGTGGGCTGGGTATAATGGCTGGGCTGGGTATAATGGCTGGGCTGGGTATAATGGGTGGGGTGGGTATAATGGCTGGGCTGGGTATAATGGCTGGGCTGGGTATAATGGCTGGGCTGGGTATAATGGCTGGGCTGGGTATAATGGCTGGGCTGGGTATAATGGGTGGGGTGGGTATAATGGCTGGGCTGGGTATAATGGCTGGGCTGGGTATAATGGCTGGGCTGGGTATAATGGCTGGGCTGGGTATAATGGCTGGGCTGGGTATAATGGCTGGCCTGGGTATAATGGCTGGGCTGGGTATAATGGCTGGGCTGGGTATAATGGCTGGGTAGGGCTGGGTATAATGGCTGGGGTTGGCTTGGTATAATGGCTAGGCTGGGTATAATGGCTGGGTTGGATGGGTATAATGGCTGAGTATAAGGGCTGGGTTGGATGGGAATAATGGTTGGGCTGGGTATAATGGCTGGGGTTGGCTGGGTGAAATGGCTGGGCTGGGTATAATGGCTAGGGTTGGCTTGGTATAATGGCTAGGCTGGGTATAATGGCTGGGCTGGGTTTAATGGCTGGGGTGGGCTGGGTATAATGGCTGGGTATAATGGCTGGGGTTGGATGGGTATAATGGTTGGGTATAATGGCTGGGGTTGGCTGGGTATAATGGCTGGGCTGGGTATAATGGCTAGGGTTGGCTTAGTATAATGGCTGGGCTGGGTATAATGGCTGGGCTGGGTATAATGGCTGGGTATAATGGCTGCGTATAATGGCTGGGCTGGGTACAATGGCTGGGCTGGGTATAATGGCTGGGCTGGGTATAATGGCTGGGCTGGGTATAATGGCTGGGTATAATGGCTGGGCTGGGTATAATGGCTGGGCTGGGTATAATGGCTGGGGTGGGCTGGGTATAATGGCTGGTCTGGGTATAATGGCTGGTCTGGGTATAATGGCTGGGGTGGGCTGGGTATAATGGCTGGGGTGGGCTGGGTATAATGGCTGGGCTGGGTACAATGGCTGGGCTGGGTATAATGGGTGGGGTGGGCTGGGTATAATAGCTGGGTATAATGGCTGGGTATAATGGCTGGGGTGGCCTGGGTATAATGGCTGGGCTGGGTATAATGGCTGGGCTGGGTATAATGGCTGGGCTGGGTATAATGGCTGAGCTGGGTATAATGGCTGGGCTGGGTATAATGGCTGGGCTGGGTAGAATGGCTGGGCTGGGTAGAATGGCTGGGCTGGGTATAATGGCTGGGCTGGGCATAATGGCTGGGCTCGGTATAATGGCTGGGATCGGTATAATGGCTGGGCTGGGTATAATGGCTGGGCTGGGTATAATGTCTGGGCTGGGTATAATGGCTGGGCTGGGTATAATGGCTGGGTTGGGTATAATGGCTGGGTATAATGGCTGGGTATAATGGCTAGGCTGGGTATAATGGCTGGGTATAATGGCTGGGCTGGGTATAATGGCTAGGGTTGGCTTGATATAATGGCTAGGCTGGGTATAATGGCTGGGTTGGATGGGTATAATGGCTGTGCTGGGTATAATGGCTGGGTTTGGTATAATGGCTGGCCTGGGTATAATGGCTGGCCTGGGTATAATGGCTGGGCTGGGTATAATGGCTGGGCTGGGTATAATGTCTGGGCTGGGTATAATGGCTGGGTATAATGGCTGGGCTGGGTATAATGGCTAGGGTTGGCTTGGTATAATGGCTAGGCTGGGTATAATGGCTGGGTTGGATGGGTATAATGGCTCTAATGGGTATAATGGCTGGGCTTGGTATAATGGCTGGCCTGGGTATAATGGCTGGCCTGGGTATAATGGCTGGGCTGGGTATAATGGCTGGGGAGGGTATAATGGCTGGGCTGGGTATAATGGCTGGGCTGGGTATAATGGCTGGGGTGGGCTGGGTATAATCGCTGGGGTGGGCTGGGTATAATGGCTGGGCTGGGTATAATGGCTGGGGTGGGCTGGGTATAATGGCTGGGCTGGGTACAATTGCTGGGGTGGGCTGGGTATAATGGCTGGGCTGGGTATAATGGCTGGGCTGGGTATAATGGCTGGGGTGGGCTGGGTATAATGGCTGGGCTGGGTATAATGGCTGGGCTGGGTATAATGGCTGGGCTGGGCTGGGTATAATGGCTGGGCTGGGTATAATGGCTGGGCTGGGTATAATGGCTGGGCTGGGTATAATGGCTGGGCTGGGTATAATGGCTGGGGTGGGCTGGGTATAATGGCTGAGCTGGGTATAATGGCTCGGCTGGGTATAATGGGCGGGCTGGGTATAATGGCTGGGCTGGGTATAATGGCTGGGGTGGGCTGGGTATAATGGCTGGGCTGGGTATAATGGCTGGGGTGGGCTGGGTATAATGGCTGGGCTGGGTATAATGGGTGGGGTGGGTATAATGGCTGGGCTGGGTATAATGGCTGGGCTGGGTATAATGGCTGGGCTGGGTATAATGTCTGGGCTGGGTATAATGGCTGGGCATAATGGCTGGGCTGGGTATAATGGCTAGGGTTGGCTTGGTATAATGGCTGGGCTGGGCTGGGTATAATGGCTGCGGTGGGCTGGGTATAATGGCTGGGCTGGGTATAATGGCTGGGCTGGGTATAATGGCTGGGCTGGGCTGGGTATAATGGCTGGGCTGGGCTGGGTATAATGGCTGGGGTGGGCTGGGTATAATGGCTGGGCTGGGTATAATGGCTGGGCTGGGTATAATGGCTGGGGTGGGCTGGGTATAATGGCTGGGCTGGGTACAATTGCTGGGGTTGGCTGGGTATAATGGCTGGGCTGGGTATAATGGCTGGGGAGGGCTGGGTATAATGGCTGGGCTGGGTAGAATGGCTGGGCTGGGTATAATGGCTGGGCTGGGCATAATGGCTGGGCTCGGTATAATGGCTGGGCTCGGTATAATGGCTGGGCTGGGTATAATGGCTGGGCTGGGTATAATGTCTGGGCTGGGTATAATGGCTGGGCTGGGTATAATGGCTGGGTTGGGTATAATGGCTGGGTATAATGGCTGGGTATAATGGCTAGGCTGGGTATAATGGCTGGGTATAATGGCTGGGCTGGGTATAATGGCTAGGGTTGGCTTGATATAATGGCTAGGCTGGGTATAATGGCTGGGTTGGATGGGTATAATGGCTGTGCTGGGTATAATGGCTGGGCTTGGTATAATGGCTGGCCTGGGTATAATGGCTGGCCTGGGTATAATGGCTGGGCTGGGTATAATGTCTGGGCTGGGTATAATGGCTGGGTATAATGGCTGGGCTGGGTATAATGGCTAGGGTTGGCTTGGTATAATGGCTAGGCTGGGTATAATGGCTGGGTTGGATGGGTATAATGGCTGTGCTGGGTATAATGGCTGGGCTTGGTATAATGGCTGGCCTGGGTATAATGGCTGGCCTGGGTATAATGGCTGGGCTGGGTATAATGGCTGGGCTGGGTATAATGGCTGGGCTGGGTATAATGGCTGGGTATAATGGCTGGGCTGGGTATAATGGCTAGGGTTGGCTTGGTATAATGGCTAGGCTGGGTATAATGGCTGGGTTGGATGGGTATAATGGCTGTGCTGGGTATAATGGCTGAGCTTGGTATAATGGCTGGCCTGGGTATAATGGCTGGCCTGGGTATAATGGCTGGGCTGGGTATAATGGCTGGGCTGGGTATAATGGCTGGGGAGGGTATAATGGCTGGGCTGGGTATAATGGCTGGGGTGGGCTGGGTATAATCGCTGGGGTGGGCTGGGTATAATGGCTGGGCTGGGTATAATGGCTGGGGTGGGCTGGGTATAATGGCTGGGCTGGGTACAATTGCTGGGGTGGGCTGGGTATAATGGCTGGGCTGGGTATAATGGCTGGGCTGGGTATAATGGCTGGGGTGGGCTGGGTATAATGGCTGGGCTGGGTATAATGGCTGGGCTGGGTATAATGGCTGGGCTGGGCTGGGTATAATGGCTGGGCTGGGTATAATGGCTGGGCTGGGTATAATGGCTGGGCTGGGTATAATGGCTGGGCTGGGTATAATGGCTGAGCTGGGTATAATGGCTCGGCTGGGTATAATGAGCGGGCTGGGTATAATGGCTGGGCTGGGTATAATGGCTGGGGTGGGCTGGGTATAATGGCTGGGCTGGGTATAATGGCTGGGCTGGGTATAATGGCTGGGCTGGGTATAATGGCTGGGGTGGGCTGGGTATAATGGCTGGGCTGGGTATAATGGCTGGGGATGGGCTGGGTATAATGGCTGGGCTGGGTATAATGGGTGGGGTGGGTAAAATGGCTGGGCTGGGTATAATGGCTGGGCTGGGTATAATGGCTGGGCTGGGTATAATGGCTTGGCTGGGTATAATGGCTGGGCATAATGGCTGGGCTGGGTATAATGGCTAGGGTTGGCTTGGTATAATGGCTGGGCTGGGCTGGGTATAATGGCTGCGGTGGGCTGGGTATAATGGCTGGGCTGGGTATAATGGCTGGGCTGGGTATAATGGCTGGGCTGGGCTGGGTATAATGGCTGGGCTGGGCTGGGTATAATGGCTGGGGTGGGCTGGGTATAATGGCTGGGCTGGGTATAATGGCTGGGCTGGGTATAATGGCTGGGGTGGGCTGGGTATAATGGCTGGGCTGGGTATAATGGCTGGGGAGGGCTGGGTATAATGGCTGGGCTGGGTATAATGGCTGGGCTGGGTATAACGGCTGGGCTGGGTATAATGGCTGGGGTGGGCTGGGTATAATGGCTGAGCTGGGTATAATGGCTGGGCTGGGTATAATGGGTGGGGTGGGTATAATGGCTGGGCTGGGTATAATGGCTGGGCTGGGTATAATGGCTGGGCTGGGTATAATGGGTGGGGTGGGTATAATGGCTGGGCTGGGTATAATGGCTGGGCTGGGTATAATGGCTGGGCTGGGTATAATGGCTTTGGCTGGGTATAATGGCTGGGGAGGGTATAATGGCTGGGCTGGGTATAATGGCTGGGGTGGGCTGGGTATAATGGCTGGGGTGGGCTGGGTATAATCGCTGGGGTGGGCTGGGTATAATGGCTGGGCTGGGTATAATGGCTGGGGTGGGCTGGGTATAATGGCTGGGCTGGGTACAATTGCTGGGGTGGGCTGGGTATAATGGCTGGGCTGGGTATAATGGCTGGGCTGGGTATAATGGCTGGGGTGGGCTGGGTATAATGGCTGGGCTGGGTATAATGGCTGGGCTGGGTATAATGGCTGGGCTGGGCTGGGTATAATGGCTGGGCTGGGTATAATGGCTGGGCTGGGTATAATGGCTGGGCTGGGCTGGGTATAATGGCTGAGCTGGGTATAATGGCTCGGCTGGGTATAATGGGCGGGCTGGGTATAATGGCTGGGCTGGGTATAATGGCTGGGGTGGGCTGGGTATAATGGCTGGGCTGGGTATAATGGCTGGGGTGGGCTGGGTATAATGGCTGGGTTGGGTATAATGGCTGGGCTGGGTATAATGGTTGGGCTGGGTATAATGTCTGGGCTGGGTATAATGGCTGGGCATAATGGCTGGGCTGGGTATAATGGCTAGGCTTGGCTTGGTATAATGGCTGGGCCGGGCTGGGTATAATGGCTGCGGTGGGCTGGGTATAATGGCTGGACTGGGTATAATGGCTGGGCTGGGTATAATGGCTGGGCTGGGCTGGGTATAATGGCTGGGCTGGGCTGGGTATAATGGCTGGGGTGGGCTGGGTATAATGGCTGGGGTGGGCTGGGTATAATGGCTGGGCTGGGTATAATGGCTGGGGTGGGCTGGGTATAATGGCTGGGCTGGGTATAATGGCTGGGCTGGGTATAATGGGTGGGGTGGGTATAATGGCTGGGCTGGGTATAATGGCTGGGCTGGGTATAATGGCTGGGCTGGGTATAATGGCGTTGGCTGGGTATAATGGCTGAGTATAATGGCTGGGTATAATGGCTGGGCTGGGTATAATGGCTGGGTATAATGGCTGGGCAGGGTATAATGGCTAGGGTTGGCTTGGTATAATGGCTAGGTTGGGTAAAATGGCTGGGTTGGATGGGTATAATGGTTGGGCTGGGTATAATGGCTGGCGTTGGCTGGGTATAATGGCTGGGCTGGGTATAATGGCTAGGGTTGGCTTGGTATAATGGTTAGGCTGGGAATAATGGCTGGGTTGCATGGGAATAATGGTTGGGCTGGGTATAATGGCTGGGGTTGGCTGGATATAATGGCTGGGCTGGGTATAATGGCTAGGGTTGGCTTGGTATAATGGCTAGGCTGGGTATAATGGCTGGGCTGGGTATAATGGCTAGGGTGGGTTGGGTATAATGGCTGAGCTGGGTATAATGGCTGGGCTGGGTATAACGGCTGGGCTGGGTATAATGGCTGGGCTGGGTATAATGGCTGGGCTGGGTATAATGGCTGGGCTGGGTATAATGAGGATGGAGCAGGACAGAGAGATGCAGTAGGTACCCATCCAGTCTGACAGACACGGCTCTATGAACTAACAAATGTGTGTGCGCGCACACACACACACACACACACACACACACACGCGTTCACTCGCTGTAGCTGCTCACAAATAGGTACTCTCACAGACACAGATAGACACACACAAGGCGATTCTCCATTTTGTGACCTGATGCGATGTCTGATGCCCTGCCGTGATTTAAAATGAGATCAGGAAACCTGCTGCTTCACCTCTCTGTCTTTAAAGACAACTAGAGCAGAGCAGGGGCAGTGGAGAAAATGATGAACACAGAGAGACAGGAAGACTGGAGGAAAAGATACATCAGAGAGATAGGAAGACTGGAGGCAGAGGAAAAGATACGTCAGAGAGATAAGAAGACTGCAGGCAGAAGAGAAGATACGTCGGAGAGATAAGAAGACTGGAGGCAGAGGAGAAGATACGTCGGAGAGATAAGAAGACTGGCGGCAGAGGAGAAGATATGTCGGAGAGATAAGAAGACTGGAGGCAGAGGAGAAGATACGTCGGAGAGATAAGAAGACTGGAGGCAGAGGAGAAGATACGTCAGAGAGATAGGAAGACTGGAGGAGGCAGAGGAGAAGATACGTCGGAGAGATAAGAAGACTGGAGGCAGAGGAGAAGATAAGTCAGAGAGATAAGAAGACTGGAGGAGGCAGAGGAGAAGATACGTCAGAGAGATAGGAAGACTGGAGGAGGCATAGGAGAAGATATGTCAGAGAGATAGGAAGACTGGAGGAGGCAGAGGAGAAGATATGTCAGAGATATAGGAAGACTGGAGGAGGCAGAGGAGAAGATACGTCAGAGAGATAGGAAAACTGGAGGAGGCAGAGGAGAAGATATGTCAGAGAGATAGGAAGACTGGAGGAGGCAGAGGAGAAGATATGTCAGAGAGATAGGAAGACTGGAGGAGGCAGAGGAGAAGATACGTCAGAGAGATAGGAAGACTGGAGGAGGCAGAGGAGAAGATACATCAGAGAGATAGGAAGACTGGAGGAGGCAGAGGAGAAGATATGCCGGAGAGATAGGAAGACTGGAGGAGGCAGAGGAGAAGATATGTCGGAGAGATAGGAAGACTGGAGGAGGCAGAGGAGAAGATACGCCGGAGAGATAGGAAGACTGGAGGAGGCAGAGGAGAAGATATGTCGGAGAGATAAGAAGACTGGAGGAGGCAGAGAAGAAGATACGTCGGAGAGATAGGAAGACTGGAGGAGGCAGAGGAGAAGAAGATATGTTAGCGAGGGGACTGAATACTGAAACAGAATACTGAAACCCAAAGAAAGAGAGAAACAGGGAGACCTAGAGACATGGAAACAGAGAGACATAGAAACAGAGAGACATGGAAACAGAGTCCGAGAGACATGGGAACAGAGAAAGAGAGACATGGAAACAGAGAGACATGGAAACAGAGACAGAGAGAGAGCGACAGGGAAACAGAGAGACAGAGAGAAGAGAGACAGAAAAGAGAGACAGTGCAACAGGGAAACAGAGAGACAATGAGACAAAACAGACTCACTAAGGCTGTGTTTACACAGGCAGCCCAATTCTGATCTTTTTTTCACTCATTGGTATTTTGACACATTTTTTAGAGCTGACCCGATTGGTCTAAAGAGGAATGAACGGAAATATATCAGAATTGGGCTGCCTGTGTAAAAGTAGCCTTAGACAGAGGCAGGAAAATGGCCACCGGACTTCGGTCACCACAAGCCCTACTCAGTGTGACAGTGCACTAAGGCTGATCTCTTACTGTATTGTCCAGGTGGCTGCTATGGACTGACACACTTACTGCACACACACACACGCACACGCACACACACACACACACACTGACCTTTCACAGACATTGTGCATAAACAATATCCGGCACATTACACGGCTCTGGAACACAACGACACACAGTACCGGATTTGTCAGTTGCTGAATGGATGCACACATTGACAAGACAGATTCTGTAGCTAATGACGTGTGGATGAACACTAAGGAAAGTGGGTCATCATGGGTAGAACTGGCCGCAGTACACTGACAGCTGGCTAAGTGTGGACAAAAGGTGTTCCGGAATGCCAGGATGGGGGAACCCTCTGTGTCCTTATGTTCTCTTAACAGCTGGCACTCCCCATTAAATGCACCAAAGGCTGACATTTCCACAACTTTCTGTAACATCTGCTTTCCAGACAACAATCAGCAGCCGCTGTTTATCAGATGTATAATATTATTGAGAACAACAATGGCTTGTGTCTGCAGATAAGTCAGTCATCATTTAGAAAAGAGCATATTCTGCATTCCAGAATATGACGATGGGTTAGGCCTATAAATCTGTGACTGTTGGATGGGTCAGCACCAGGACACAGTATGGGTTAGGCCTATAAATCTGTGACTGTTGGATGGGTTAGCACCAGGACACAGTATGGGTTAGGCCTATAAATCTGAGACTGTTGGATGGATCAGCACCAGGACACAGTATGGGTTAGGCCTATAAATCTGTGACTGTTGGATGGGTTAGCACCAGGGCACAGTATGGGTTAGGCCTATAAATCTGTGACTGTTGGATGGGTCAGCACCAGGACACAGTATGGGTTAGGCCTATAAATCTGTGACTGTTGGATGGGTTAGCACCAGGGCACAGTATGGGTTAGGCCTATACATCTGAGACTGTTGGATGGATCAGCACCAGGACACAGTATGGGTTAGGCCTATAAATCTGTGACTGTTGGATGGGTCAGCACCAGGACACAGTATGGGTTAGGCCTATAAATCTGTGACTGTTGGATGGGTAAGCACCAGGGCACAGTATGAGCTAGGCCTATAAAATCTGTGACTGTTGGATGGGTCAGCACCAGGACACAGTATGGGCTAGGCCTATAAATCTGTGACTGTTGGATGGGGCAGCACCAGGGCACAGTATGGGTTGGGCCTATAAATCTGAGACTGTTGGATGGGTCAGCACCAGGGCACAGTATGGGTTAGGCCTATAAATCTGTGACTGTTGGATGGGTTAGCACCAGGGCACAGGATGGGTTAGGTGGATAAATCCAGTCTACAGCATTTTACCTCGAGATTGAATCCCCAACTATTCCAACCACTTCCTCCTCCTTTCACAACAAATCGCCATATAAACCAGAAAGAGCAACTCAAAGGCGGAAACCCTTCCTCATCCACAGCTGCATAAATACCAGTCCATTTAAATTGAAAGTCATCTGCAGCAGCTCTTGGCTGAGCTCAATCACCAGATTCACAGCAGAAAGAAGAGGGCAGAAAAATAAGCACTTCTGTCTAATACATATGAATCTCAGCAAGCTAGCTGGCAGATTTCCTTAACTGGAGAGTCATACTTAACAATCAGTTGATCTAGAAGTGGAGGGGAGAGGAGAAGGAGAGAGGAGAGGAGGAAAGAGGAGAGGAGAGGAGGGAAGAGGAGAGGGGATTGAGGAGAGGAGAGGAGAGGAGAGGAGAGGAGAGGAGAGGAGAGAGGAGAGGAGGGAAGAGGAGTGGAGGGAAGAGGAGAGGGGAGAGAATAGAGAAGAGGAGAGGAGAGAGGGGAGAGGGGAGAGGAGGGAAACAGAGAGGTGAGAGAGAAGAGGAGAGGAGAGGAGAGGAGAGGAGAGGAGAGGAGAGGAGAGGAGAGGAGAGGAGAGGAGAGGAGAGGAGAGGAGAGAAAAGAGAAGATATTTTGGTAGCTGTTGCTGCTTTACGCTCACTGTACGCTGAGTAAACATGTCACCCTGTCCACAATATGACGAATAGCAGTAAACAGACAAACAAGCCAACAAATATGCATGCACATATCCATGAACAATATCCAAATAGATACAAGAATAGAACACACATACTAAACTTGTTCCTGTGTACACCATACACATACTAATAGTAAGCTATGCCAAGTGTCCATTGCCCAGTAACAGTAAGCAGTAAGTGCTGGTACTATAATGAGCATCCAGCAGTCTGATCTCTTTGAAACTAGAAGTCGACCGATTAATCGGAATGGCTGATTAATTACTATTTTTTTAATTAGTATTTTTGGGGGCCGATTTTATTTAACTAGGCAAGTCAGTTAAGAACACATTCTTATTTTCAATGGCGGCCTAGGAATGGTGGGTTAACTGCCTTGTTCAGGGGCAGAACGACAGATTTTCACCTTGTCAGCTCGGGGGATCCAGTCTTGCAACCTTACAGTTAACTAGTCCAACGCTATAACGACCTGCTTCTCTCTCTCTCTCTGCACTCCACAAGGAGACTGCCTGTTACGCGAATGCAGTAAGCCGGGGTAAGTTGCTAGCTAGCATTAAACTTATCTTATAAAAAACAATCAATCAATCATAATCACTAGTTAACTACACATGGTTGATGATATTACTAGATATTATCTAGCGTGTCCTGCGTTGCATATAATCTGACTGAGCATACAAGTATCTAAGTATCTGCCTGAGCGGTGGTAGGCAGAAGCAGGCGCGTAAACATTCATTCAAACAGCACTTTCGTGCGTTTTGCCAGCAGCTCTTCGTTGTGCATCAAGCATTGAGCTGTTTATGACTTCAAGCCTATCAACTCCCGAGATGAGACTGGTGTAACCGAAGTGAAATGGCTAGCTAGTTAGCGCACGCTAATAGCGTTTCAAACGTCACTCGCTCTGAGCCTTCTATTAGTTGTTCCCCTTGCTCATCATGGGTAACGCTGCTTCGATGATGGCTGTTGTCGTTGTGTTGCTGGTTCGAGCCCAGGGAGGAGCGAGGAGAGGGACGGAAGCTATACACTGGCAATGCTAAAGTGCCTATAAGAACATCCAATAGTCAAAGGTTAATGAAATACAAATGGTATAGAGGGAAATAGTCCTATAATTCCTTTAATAACTACAACCTAAAACTTCTTATCTGGGAATATTGAAGACTCATGTTAAAAGGAACCACCAGCTTTCATATGTTCTCATGTTCTGAGCAAGGAACTGAAACATTAGCTTTCTTACATAGTACATATTGCACTTTTACTTTCTTCTCCAACACTTTGTTTTTGCATTATTTAAACCAAATTGAACATGTTTCATTATTTACTTGAGGCTAAATTGATTTTATTGATGTATTACAGTGCCTTGCGAAAGTATTCGGCCCCCTTGAACTTTGCGACCTTTTGACACATTTCAGGCTTCAAACATAAAGATATAAAACTGTATTGTTTTGTGAAGAATCAACAACAAGTGGGACACAATCATGAAGTGGAACAACATTTCTTGGATATTTCAAACTTTTTTAACAAATCAAAAACTGAAAGATTGGGCGTGCAAAATTATTCAGCCCCTTTACTTTCAGTGCAGCAAACTCTCTCCAGAAGTTCAGTGAGGATCTCTGAATGATCCAATGTTGACCTAAATGACTAATGATGATAAATACAATCCACCTGTGTGTAATCAAGTCTCCGTATAAATGCACCTGCACTGTGATAGTCTCAGAGGTCCGTTAAAAGCGCAGAGAGCATCATGAAGAACAAGGAACACACCAGGCAGGTCCGAGATACTGTTGTGAAGAAGTTTAAAGCCGGATTTGGATACAAAAAGATTTCCCAAGCTTTAAACATCCCAAGGAGCACTGTGCAAGCGATAATATTGAAATGGAAGGAGTATCAGACCACTGCAAATCTACCAAGACCTGGCCGTCCCTCTAAACTTTCAGCTCATACAAGGAGAAGACTGATCAGAGATGCAGCCAAGAGGCCCATGATCACTCTGGATGAACTGCAGAGATCTACAGCTGAGTTGGGAGACTCTGTCCATAGGACAACAATCAGTCGTATATTGCACAAATCTGGCCTTTATGGAAGAGTGGCAAGAAGAAAGCCATTTCTTAAAGATATCCATAAAAAGTGTCGTTTAAAGTTTGCCACAAGCCACCTGGGAGACACACCAAACATGTGGAAGAAGGTGCTCTGGTCAGATGAAACCAAAATTGAACTTTTTGGCAACAATGCAAGACGTTATGTTTGGCGTAAAAGCAACACAGCTCATCACCCTGAACACACCATCCCCACTGTCAAACATGGTGGTGGCAGCATCATGGTTTGGGCCTGCTTTTCTTCAGCATGGACAGGGAAGATGGTTAAAATTGATGGGAAGATGGATGGAGCCAAATACAGGACCATTCTGGAAGAAAACCTGATGGAGTCTGCAAAAGATCTGAGACTGGGACGGAGATTTGTCTTCCAACAAGACAATGATCCAAAACATAAAGCAAAATCTACAATGGAATGGTTCAAAAATAAACATATCCAGGTGTTAGAATGGCCAAGTCAAAGTCCAGACCTGAATCCAATCGAGAATCTGTGGAAAGAACTGAAAACTGCTGTTCACAAATGCTCTCCATCCAACCTCACTGAGCTCGAGCTGTTTTGCAAGGAGGAATGGGAAAAAATGTCAGTCTCTCGATGTGCAAAACTGATAGAGACATACCCCAAGCGACTTACAGCTGTAATCGCAGCAAAAGGTGGCACTACAAAGTATTAACTTAAGGGGGCTGAATAATTTTGCACGCCCAATTTTTCAGTTTTTGATTTGTTAAAAAAGTTTGAAATATCCAATAAATGTCATTCCACTTCATGATTGTGACCCACTTGTTGTTGATTCTTCACAAAAAATACAGTTTTATATCTTTATGTTTGAAGCCTGAATTGTGGCAAAAGGTCGCAAAGTTCAAGGGGGCCGAAAATATACAGTGCCTTGCGAAAGTTAAGTTAAAATAAGTGTTCATTCAGTATTGTTGTAATTGTCATTATTACAAATACATTTTAAAAAATTGGCAGATTAATTGGTATCGGCTTTTATGTTCCTCCAATAATCGGTATCGGCGTTGAAAAATCATAATCGGTTGACCTCTATTTATACTCTTTATGAGGTATGCTATAATTTACAAGGTACTGTAGATAATAACAAACACTGGTACAACACACTGATAGACACACAGTGACCATACAGTGAGACACCCCCTAGTTGATCCCCAGAGGATGAGTTGTCAATTCTGGATTCCCTCTAGCCAGTCTGTCCCTCTCACCTGATCCTATATAGCCTTAGATAGAGTAGACAGAGGTTCATCCTTACTGATCCTATAGAGCCCTCAGCCTTGGACAGAGTAGACAGAGGTTCATCCTTACTGATCCTATAGAGCCATCAGGCTTGGATAGAGTAGACAGAGGTTCAAGGAAGTGACATCGGTAGTTCACAATCAACCTTTCATGGAATAGACCAATCATCAGAAAGTGTTTCACACAGATTGCCCTGCTCGTGCACCAGTAATAAAATCTCTCCACCTGAGTAGAACATGTCTGAACATTGCATACACTCCCATCTGTACTGGTATTTACGTGAAAATAAAGTGAAACACGTCTCCACATAAGGTATTAAATGGGCACTGCAGAGACCAGAATAAACGATTACGTCACCCGAGGGACCTTCCACAACATTGCAGTAACATAGACAAATGTTAAGAGAACATTACCTGCTAGATGGGAATCCTCACGAGGGTCCTTCACACTACTCATAGAAAAGGAATTGTGAAAGCATTTCCCCACAAATCATTCTTAGGAAGCATATCGGCAAAACATACAGCATGTACATCTGAGAAGAGAGGTGAGTGGACCGATTCATCTGGGATGACGGGAGCAACTAGTGTTTGACGCCGTCAGTAAGACAGAGGGTCAGTCAGTCGGTCCGTCCAAGGCTATTTCTTCTACCAGGGGGAGGATGGGGTGAGAGGGAGGCATGTGAGGGCCTGCTGTGGTCTGGGGCTGAGCGGAACGGAGCAATTAACACACTCACAAAACAACACCTTACTCACACACACCAAATCATAACTGACCCGTACTTGACCGGAGTTGAATACGGTAATGTGATGCAAAAAGATGTGTGTTAAATCTGTATGTCCGTTAAGGTTTGGTGCCTGGGCCATTCCAGAGTCCTCTGTGTGAGTGAATAGAATAGTAATTCCTGAGTCCTCTGTGTGAGTGAATAGAATAGTAATTCCAGAGTCCTCTGTGTAAATGAATAGAATAGTAATTCCAGAGTCCTCTGTGTGAATGAATAGAATAGTAATTCCTGAGTCCTCTGTGTGAGTGAAAAGAAGCCATTCCAGAGTCCTCTGTGTGAGTGAATAGAATAGCCATTCCATAGTCCTCTGTGTGAGTGAATAGAAGCCATTCCAGAGTCCTCTGTGTGAGTGAATATAAGCAATTCCTGAGTCCTCTGTGTGAGTGAATAGAATAGTAATTCCTGAGTCCTCTGTGTGAGTGAATAGAATAGTAATTCCTGAGTCCTCTGTGTGAGTGAATAGAAGCCATTCCATAGTCCTCTGTGTGAGTGAATAGAAGCCATTCCAAAGTCCTCTGTGTGAGTGAATAGAATAGTAATTCCTGAGTCCTCTGTGTGAGTGAATAGAATAGTAATTCCTGAGTCCTCTGTGTGAGTGAATAGAAGCCATTCCAGAGTCCTCTGTGTGAGTGAATAGAAGCCATTCCAGAGTCCTCTGTGTGAGTGAATAGAAGCCATTCCAGAGTCCTCTGTGTGAGTGAATAGAAGCCATTCCAGAGTCCTCTGTGTGAGTGAATAGAATAGCCATTCCTGAGTCCCCTGTGTGAGTGAATAAAATAGTAATTTCTGAGTCCCCTGTGTGAGTGAATAAAATAGTCATTCCTGAGAACCCCTGTGTGAGTGAATAAAATAGTTAGCTGCCTTCATCTTATTGTCAAATCCACTTTCAATTCCAGCTAAAAGAGCTCAGACCAATCACGCTAAACAGGCTGAATAAAATGAATAGTTACATTATGGCTAATATACATCAGTGATTTGATATTCCTGCTAAAAGCCTCACACACAATAATACTAATCAACTCCATTCAGGTCCAGCTCTAAAGTTAATGTTGTGAAAAATCCTTTCAATGCAGAAAAGCTGATGAGATATTCTACTCCTCTTGTGGACAACATTGTAGCCATGTCCTCATGTCTGCATGATGATTATAAAACTCTGAAAACCACATTTAGTTAAAAGCTTTATCAGAAGGGTGGCAGACCCCGAACCCGGGTCTGTAGAGGCGTCACTACAGAGCCGGGTTCGATCCCGGGCTGTATCACAACCGGCCGTGATCGGTAGTTCCATAGGGCGGCACACAGTTGGCCCAGCTTCGTCCGAGTTAGGGGAGGGTTTGGCCGGGGGGGCTTTACTTGGTTCATCATGCTCTAGAGACTCCTTGTGGCGGGTCGGGCGCCTGCAGGCTGACCTCGTCGTCAGTTGAACAGTGTTTCCTCCCACACATTGGTGCAGCTGGCTTCCAGGATAAGCGGGCAGGTGTTAAAACCTGTTAAATCTACCCCCACCTTTTTTGAAAATTCTGTTAAAAATCGCGCAACTTTTCAGCGTCCTGCTACTCATGCCAGGAATATAGTATATGCATATGATTAGTATGTGTGGATAGAAAACACTCTGAAGTTTATAAAACTGGTTAAATCACGGCTGTGACTATAACAGAGCGTGTGTTTCATTGAAAAACGCAAGAAAAACTGCTCTCTGAAAGCAAAAAATAATTTCCATAAGTCACTTCCACCAGTTGTTAAAGGAGAACAGAATTTAATGGAAATTTGCCTGCACTTCATACAAATTCCGCACGATGGCGCCATTGTACTAATTTTCAATCGAATTAATTGTTGGAAAATCCATCTGTCTGACCCCAAGTTTTCCAGTCTTCACCCGGATGCAGTTCAAGGAGAGATCAGATTGCATTGTTTTTGAAGTGAGGACCTATTGAAGAGACATCGCCCTGTAATCGTTTTGATAGATTATAAACGTTTACTAATACCTAAAGTTGGATTACAAAAGGATTTCGAAGTGTTTTGTGAAAGTTTATCGTCGACTTTTTTAATTTTAAAAAATTACGCAGCGTTTAAAAACGATGAATTTTTCTGAATGACACTACTTCTATACAAAGCTATTTTGGGTATATATGGACCGATTTAAACGAAAAAAAGACCCAATAGTGATGTTTATGGGGCATATAGGAGTGCCAAGAAAGAAGCTCGTCTAAGGTAATGAATGTTTTATATTTTATTTCTGCGTTTTGGGTAGCGCCGTCTATCGCAAAATCTGTTGTTTACGTGTCGAGCTGGCATTTTGGGGGGTGCATGCTATCAGATAATAGCTTCTGATGCTTTCGCCGAAAAGCATTTTAAAAATCTGACTTGCTGGCTAGGTTCACAACGAGTGTAGCTTTAATTTAATACCCTGCTTGTGAATTTTGATCAAGGTTTGAGTTTTAACGAGTACATTTAGCATTTAGCGTAGCGCATTTGCATTTCCAGGTGCCTACTTGGGACATGTGCGTCTCAAGTAGATTCAAGAAGTTAAGAAGCATGACTTGATCTTTGCCTCCCGAGCCCTTTGGGGAGTTGCAGCGATGAGACACGATCGAGTGGAAAGATAGCAGCTCGACGAGCAGGTGTCCACATACTTTTGGTCATGTAGTGCATCTGTGAGATGTGTTCTTCCCTGATAGCCAAATCCTCTCAGTGCCTGCCAAAGCACCAACCAACCAATCACTTAAATGGCTGCACCCCCATGTCCTCTTTACCATGACACAGCACATTAATCATAACTGAGGTTAGAGGACTGATGATCCATATAACCCTGCTATTGTTCTAGGCAGTGTGGACATACCATTTACTCGCTTTAGTGGACGGAACATTTCTCATAGCCTAGTCTTATTAGTATGAGGAGGATTTGGTTGGCACTGAGCTTTTCAAAGGAGACGGTATCTCCGTTTCTCTCTATCCCACTACCACCATCCCTCGCTTGTTCTGTGTCTGTCCGTCTTCACGTACAAGTGTTCACCTGAGCGGAGCTGAGTGGAAGTAATATTGTGGGTGTTCGTGATGTGTGTGTTCCTTGATATAGTATCTGACTCTGTAAGCCCTCTCCAGCCCCTCCAGAATAGTATAATTAATAAATTGCCCTCCCATAGACTGGCTCTGCTGCTGAGATGAGCCCATACATCGCTCTTGTCATGACGTGGCCCTCTTTGGGTACAGCGAGCACCATCCCCCTCTCTCTCTCTCACCACCTCTCTCTCTTCCCCCTACACCCAGGCTCTGTTAGGCAGGTCATAAATTCCTAGAGGAGTATAGAGAGAGTGAGTTTCACAGGATAACAAAGGAACCTCTTTCACATCACAGAACTTGAGAACTGAACAATATCCATGTTTTGGAGAATGTGTACACGGTCGGGGGAGAATCCAGCTACAACCGGTCCATTTCGTTTAATGTTTGTGAAACTCATGGGAGACAATACAGCCACATTACCATAACTCTGTTGATACAAGAGTCTCAGTTGTGAGGCTTGCATCTAATTGTTGTATAAAATTCATGAACTATTTGAACGATTTAAAATAAACTATTTCTGAAATTACGTAATGTGATTTTAAATTGTTTAATGAAAGAGAATCCAATTCCCTTTAAAGTTTAACTAAATCATTGGCCCGCCCCATGAGCACAGACTCTTACACATGCAATGTGAGCCAATTACACACAAATCCAGAACAGTTTCTGGCGCCCCTTTCTACTGTTACGAATATAACCCCCACCTGGAGGAATTCCCTTCAGACCAGCTTACCTCAATTACCACGAGAGGGCTAAGGTTTGAGACCAGACCAGTACCTCATCACAGAGGGAGCTAAGGTTTGAGACCAGACCAGTACCTCATCACAGAGGGAGCTAAGGTTTGAGGAGATTGCTGAATCTTTTAACCATACCACGTGGTTAAACTCTGAGACTATCGATCCCACAGAATAAGAGCAAATCTTTGATCCTAATTACTAGTCTGCAGCTAGGAATTCTATACCATTGAATGCGAAGGCCGACAACTGCTGAAACATCTATTCTATAAAAACATTTCTGAATGGGACTCTGAACTATCCATTCTAACCACGGAAGAGAGAGAGAGTACGGACAAACTCTCCAACAGAAACAAACTTTCCAACAGAGATCACGACGACACACTGAGCGTAAATATATATATTGATTGCAATTATTCCCGAAAGAGTGAGCGTTCATGTGCAAAGGATTAGCATTTCAATTGTTAGAATTGAGTGGACAGAGGAGCCTCTTAAAGAAGAAGTTACAGGTCTGTGAGAGCCAGAAATCTTGCTTGTTTGTAGGTGACCAAATACTTACTTTGCACCATAATTTGCAAATAAATTCATTAAAAATCCTACAATGTGATTTTCTGGATTTTTTTTTCTCATTTTGTCTGTCATAGTTGAAGTGTACCTATGATTAAAATTACAGGCCTCTCTCATCTTTTTAAGTGGGAGAACTTGCACAATTGGTGGCTGACTAAATACTTTTTTGCCCCACTGTATCAACTGTGTAGTGTCTTTAATCTTTCACGCCCTTCTCAGTCCCTTTGTCTACCAAGCAGCCATACCGGTTTAGCCAACTACTGTAACGGTTTTCTGTATGAGAAGGAGAGTCGGACCAAAATGCGGCGTGTCTATTGCAATCCATGTTTAATGAAGTAACACACTAAACACAAACACTATCAAAACAATAAACTTAACGAAAACCAAAACAGCCTATACTTGTGTAACCTAACACAGACCAATGACATCAGGACACTAAGGACAGGAACAATCACCCACAAACACACAGTGAAACCCAGGCTACCTAAATATGGTTCCCAATCAGAGACAATGACTAACACCTGCCTCTGATTGAGAACCATATCAGGCCAGACATAGAAATAGACAAACAAGACATCCAACATAGAATGCCCACCCAGTTCACGTCCTGACCAACACTAAAACAAGGAAAACACACACAAACGATGGTCAGAACGTGACAGTACCCCCCCTCCAAGGTGCGGACTCCGGACGCACAACTTAAACCTATGGGGGAGGGTGTGGGTGGGCATCTGTCCGCGGTGGCGGCTCTGGCGCTGGACGTGGACCCCACTCCATAACAGTTTTAGTCCACCTCCTTAGCGTCCCTAGATAGGTTACCCTCCTTAAAGACCGCTCGGGACAGAGGGGCAGCTCGGGACAGAGGTAGCTCGGGACTGATGGGTAGCTCAGCACTGAGAGGAAGCTCAGCACTGAGAGGAAGCTCAGCACTGAGAGGAAGCTCAGGCAGGTGGTTGGATCCGGCAGATCCTGGCTGGCTGGCGGTTCTGGAAGAGTCTGGTCGACTGGCGGATCCGGAAGAGTCTGGTCGACTGGCGGATCCGGAAGAGTCTGGTCGACTGGCGGATCCGGAAGAGTCTGGTCGACTGGCGGATCTGGAAGAGTCTGGTCGACTGGCGGATCTGGAAGAGTCTGGTCGACTGGCGGATCTGGAAGAGTCTGGTCGACTGGCGGATCTGGAAGAGTCTGGTCGACTGGCGGATCTGGAAGAGTCTGGTCGACTGGCGGATCTGGAAGAGTCTGGTCGACTGGCGGATCTGGAAGAGTCTGGTCGACTGGCGGATCTGGAAGAGTCTGGTCGACAGGCGGATCTGGAAGAGTCTGGTCGACAGGCGGATCTGGAAGAGTCTGGTCGACAGGCGGATCTGGAAGAGTCTGGTCGACAGGCGGATCTGGAAGAGTCTGGTCGACAGGCGGATCTGGAAGAGTCTGGTCGACTGGCAGATCTGGAAGAGTCTGGTCGACTGGCTGCTCTGGCTGCTCCATGCTGACTGGCTGCTCCATGATGACTGGCAGCTCTGGCTGCTCCATGCTGACTGGCTGCTCCATGCTGACTGGCAGCTCTGGCTGCTCCATGCTGACTGGCTGCTCTGGCTGCTCCATGCTGACTGGCTGCTCCATGCTGACTGGCGGCCCTGGCTGCTCCATGCTGACTGGCGGCCCTGGCTGCTCCATGCTGACTGGCGGCCCTGGCTGCTCCATGCTGACTGGCGGCCCTGGCTGCTCCATGCTAACTGGCGGCTCTGGCGGCTCCTTGCAGACTGGCAGCTCTGGCGGCTCCTTGCAGACTGGCAGCTCTGGCGGCTCCTTGCAGACTGGCAGCTCTGGCGGCTCCTTGCAGACTGGCAGCTTTGGCGGCATCCTGCAGAAAGGCAGCTCTGGCGGCTCCTTGCAGACTGGCAGCTCCTTGCAGACTGGCAGCTCTATGCAGACTGGCAGCTCCTTGCAGACTGGCAGCTCCTTGCAGACTGGCAGCTCCTTGCAGACTGGCAGCTCCTTGCAGACTGGCAGCTCCTTGCAGACTGGCAGCTCTATGCAGACTGGCAGCTCTATGCAGACTGGCAGCTCTATGCAGACTGGCAGCTCTATGCAGACTGGCAGTTCTGAACAGGCGGGAGACTCCGACAGCGCTGGAGAGGAGGAAGGCTCTGGCAGCGCTGGACAGGCGAGGCGCACTGTAGGCCTGATGCGTGGTGCTGGCACTGGTGGTACTGGGCCGAGGACACGCACAGGAAGCCTGGTGCGGGGAGCTGCTACCGGAGGGCTGGGGTGTGGAGGTGGTACTGGAAAAACCGGACCGTGCAGGTGCACTGGAGCTCTTGAGCACCGAGCCTGCCCAACCTTACCTGGTTGAATGCTCACGGTCGCCCTGCCAGTGCGGCGAGGTGGAATAGCCCGCACTGGGCTAT
This sequence comes from Oncorhynchus mykiss, assembly GCF_013265735.2. Classification (NCBI taxonomy): domain Eukaryota; kingdom Metazoa; phylum Chordata; class Actinopteri; order Salmoniformes; family Salmonidae; genus Oncorhynchus; species Oncorhynchus mykiss. The sequence continues at coordinate 85,618,069 of NC_048569.1, forward strand.
GCAGGCGAACCGGAGACACCGAGCGCAAGGCTGGTGCCATGTAAGCCGGCCCAAGGAGACGCACTGGGGACCAGCTGCGTAGAGCCGGCTTCATGGCATTAGGCTCGACGCTCAATCTAGCCCGGCCGACACGCGGAGCTGGAATATACCGCACCGGGCTATGCACCCGCACTGGAGACACCGTGCGCACCACTGCATAACACGGTGCCTGTCCGGTCTCTCTAGCCCCCCGGTAAGCACAGGGAGTCTGCCCAGGTCTCCTACCTGGCGTAGCCATACTCCCTGTTAGCCCCCCCCCAAGAAATTTTTGGGGCTGCCTCTCAGGCTTCCATCCGCTACGTCGTGCTGCCTCCTCATATCTGCGCCTCTCCGCTTTCGCCGCCTCCAGTTCTTCTTTGGGGCGGCGATATTCTCCTGGCTGAGCCCAGGGTCCTCTTCCTTCTAATTCGTCCTCCCATGTCCATACCTCCTCTTTGGGCTGCTCCTGTTGCCTCTTCTCCTGCTGCACCTTTGGGCGGCTACACTCCCCTGGTTTAGCCCAGGGTCCTCTCCCGTCGAGGATTTCCTCCCATGTCCAGAAATCCTTATTGCGCGTCTCCTCGCGCTGCTCCTGCCTGTTGACACGCTGCTTGGTCCTCTTGTGGTGGGTGATTCTGTAACGGTTTTCTGTATGAGAAGGAGAGTCGGACCAAAATGCGGCGTGTCTATTGCAATCCATGTTTAATGAAGTAACACACTAAACACAAACACTATCAAAACAATAAACTTAACGAAAACCAAAACAGCCTATACTTGTGTAACCTAACACAGACCAATGACATCAGGACACTAAGGACAGGAACAATCACCCACAAACACACAGTGAAACCCAGGCTACCTAAATATGGTTCCCAATCAGAGACAATGACTAACACCTGCCTCTGATTGAGAACCATATCAGGCCAGACATAGAAATAGACAAACAAGACATCCAACATAGAATGCCCACCCAGTTCACGTCCTGACCAACACTAAAACAAGGAAAACACACACAAACGATGGTCAGAACGTGACAACTACGGCACATCCCCTACCGTTTCCTTGTAACCACTTCTACTTTGTTTGTTTGTGGGTGCATTTCTGTGATTATTTAGTTAGTTAATAAATAAATGATTGAGACAATATGAGATTCATAGTGAAGACTGAGTTCGTGCAGATAACCAACAATTTACGACGTTTGGAATGAAACTAATGTGAGGTAAAGAATAACTCATTAATTAGAAGACTAATTGATCAGATATTAAAATATCTGAAAGTTATATTAGAAAAATTATAACTTTGTAATCTGAATATTTTCCTTGGTGCCCCGACTTCCTAGTTAATTACATTTACCTAATAAGTTAATTCCGTAATAATAATTACAGAGAATTGATTTGATAAACTAACAGTCTTCAGGTTAATGATGCCAAAGACACGACACTCTCCTCTCCCAATAGATCAGCACTGCATCCATTCCCATTCACATTATACTATGGAAGAGAGGCTGAGAAAGCATTGTTCTCAACACTAACATGAGCAGCCTTTATAGAAACACATGGTCAGACCTCACAGCCTTGACCGGTTGGAGAGAGACCACCTTAGACTTGAATCAGACAAGGAGACATTTAGTGGATGAAGGGCTAACGAGTGAGTGAGTGAGTGAGTGAGTGAGTGAGTGAGTGAGAGAGAGAGAAAGAAAGATAGAGAAAGAGAGAGAGAGACCTGTCTAGCAAACCAACAAGCTGTGTGGGTGAGCTGTGCGGTCCTGGACATGTACCTCTGGCCAGTGAGAGTAGGAGGGAGAAGGAGACAGGAGAAGAGAAGGAAAAGAGTGAGAGAGATGGCAGATACAGGAAGAGAGAGTGGCCCAAGCTTTCACACCAGTCATCAGTCTCCACACACAGTTGCCCTCTGCCTAAGCACAACTCGACCAATCACATCACTTGCAGCTGCCTTGCGGGATAATTTATTGGTCAGAATAGAACGCTCAGAGAGATAGACTTCATGAGAGTAGTATGCTGAGGCACATTGTGCCTCTATAGCTCTTGTTCAGATGGAATATTACGGAGGAGCAGCTAATGTGAATCAGTAGCTGAGATGAATCAGGATCATGTTCCCTTCTCAGCTCCCTGGGGGGACAGGAAATGTGTCACTAAGCTGAGGAGTCACAGAGATGTGACAGCATACGGCAGTGATTTTAAATGGACGACTCAGCAAGGAAACAACTCCATCTTTAAAAGGTCTCTCTCTCCCTCACGGGGATTCTTTGGCATGGGAAATGTGTTAACATTGCCAAAGCAAGTGAAATAAACAAAAGTGAGAAGATCATCAATTATGTACAGTGTTTTAGCAATGTGCAAATAGTTGTAGTAGGAATAGTAGGGGGAAATAAATAAACATAAATATAGGTGGTATTTACAATGTTGTTTGTGTTCCATTTGTAGCCCTTTTCTCATGGCAACGGGCCACACAACTTGCTGCTTTGATTGCCCACTTGCCCACTTTGATTGCCACTCAGGTATTTCTAACAGATATGAGAGTTGATCAATGTTTGATTTGTTTTCAAACTCTTTGTGATCTGTGGGAAATATGTATCTCTAATGTGGTCATACTGTATATTGGGCAGGACGTTAGGAAGTGCAGCTCAGTTTCATTTTTTGGGCAGTGTGCACATAACCTGTCTTTTCTTGAGCACCAGGTCTGCCTATGGTGGCTTCTCTCAATAGGAAGCCTATGCTCACTGAGTTTTCTTAATGTTGTACTCTCTGTTTAGGGCCAGATAACAAAAAAACTCAGCAAATTGGAAAGCTAATTCTTTCCATCTTTTTGTTTTCTGGTGATTTGGTTTTGTCTAATTGTGTTGCTGTCCTGGGGCTCTGTGAGGTCTGTGTGTTTGTGAGGGGACTCTTCTCTAGGTTCATATCTCTGTAGGTGAAGGCTTTGTGGTGGAATGTGTGTGCATTGCTTCCTTTTAGGTGGTTGTAGAATTGAACATCTCTTTTCTGAATTTTGATAACTAGTGGGTATTGTCCTAATTCTGCTCTGCATGGATTGGTTAGGGTTTTGCGTTGTACACAAAGTATATTTTTGCCGAATTCTGCATGAGTCTCAATCGGGTGTTTGGCCCATTTTGTGAATTCTTGGTTGGGGAGTGGATCCTAGACCTCACAACCATAGAGGGCAATGGGTTCTATAACTGATTTAAGTATTTTTTGTCAGATCTTAAATTGGGATCTCTCCCTCCCTCCAGACCGATAGGGTGATCTGACTGCTAAAGCTGTTAGGAATAACTTTGGATTTCTCTTCCCTCCATCCCTCTCTCTAAATCAGTGTGTCCAAGGCAATCCTGATCTCCTGCCCCCTCCATATAGGGATTACAGGTTGATCAGCGAGGGGAATGTACTGTCAGGCCCTTCTAACCAGAGGGTCTATTTAGAAAAAACTTATTCTCATCAACCACCATCCCATCCACAAGCCACTAAGGAGGTCTGTTTACAAAGGGAAGGAAGGAAGAATGAAAGAATGAAAGAGAGAGAGAAACCACAAGAAATCTCTATGTCTAGAACCACTTGAAGAAACACACACCACCACCCAGCCCTGTGGTAACCATAGGCTGCTGCTCTGATCCCGTCATAAAAAACGCATCCCAGGTAAAGTGTCTGCTTGGCCATCACCTATCAAACACCAGATAAAGAACATATCAAAAGCACTGGTTCATTTCAACTTCAAAACAGGCGCAAAATGGAGTGAGAATCTTAGCAGCCCTACATCAAACAGTCGTCTTATTAGAAGAAACTGGTTGTGGGCTGGGGACACGTACGCTCTGAGCCCCACTGACATGACTTTCAAAGGGCGAGACACACCGAGCACAGCTGTACACCAGGGCAGCACCAAGGTGCTGAGACAGCATGGGGCTTCGACTCGACAATCTAACCTACCCTTCTCCCTTCCCCATCTCTGTGTTGAAGAAGTAACTTCCTCAGTAGTACCTTAAGATCAAATGTTTCATTGAACACTTTTAAAAGTCTATATACATAATATGGACTTGAATTTCAAAGAAATCTAATTAAAATGGATTTGCTTATTCTAAGACATTAATACAAATGTCCTCTGTATTCATTTTGGTTACACAGAAAGAGGCAACGTTGTCACAACGATGGCTGCCATTTCAACAGTATGCTATGTGAAACTATATAGTCCTTGTACGTGTCCACAATCGACATAGATGATAAGATGAGATGTGGCTGCTTGTCTTCCTCCATAGTTAACAGCCAGTGGGATTTTCTTTTGAAAAAATAAGTCTTCAAAGACGTCAGGCTCTGCGGTGCGGTGAGGTTGTCTTCAAGGCTCATATAAACCTCAAACACAACAACATCAAACACTCCTTCCTCTGGCTGTAAAACCGAGATTCACTGAGAATAACTGGTATTCTGCCAGGCAGTCAGATGCTGCAGGGAGGGAGCGAAGAGCATCCAGGAATAGCTATGTCTGTATGTCCATTGTCCAAGGAGACTAGGTCTGACGTCATCGGAACCTATCCGGAAACATTATCAAATGAGCTATCGTTCATTTTTTTGTAAAAAGACTCTGACCTCGTTTGTCAGCATGTCACATAAAGCATGTCAAGACCAACACATCAAGACTCCAGACCCAGGCCAGAACACATCACACAATCTCTGATATCTCACAAAAAAACCATTGCTAGCAATAATAGATTAAAGAAATGAGGCCACGGCTCCGTGGAAGAAGTTAGAGGGTGCAATACAATACAATCATGACAATGGAATATTATTCATCTACAATATACTCTTGAAGCACAACAGGGCCTGGGAGGTTCTTTGCCATGCCAAATTAGTATCCTAAACATATAAGTAAAGTGCAGCTACAAACCACTGACTCAAATGCATTACAGCTATTAATTTATATCTAATGGACAGCATCATGTATAACGAAATATCATTTGTGTGTGTAATTATCAAATCAAGTACCAGTGACGTAGGTCCAGCAGGGACCAAGCTGCCTAGGAAATCCTAATTGGACATAACCATACTAAATAACTGTCTCACAAAAGGTCAAAGCTGTCCAAAAACTGAATTTCTCTCTCCTCTCCTTTGCTTTGGAAGAGGACCAAACTTCCCTGGAGAGATAACTAGGGGAAAGAGATGAGGTCCAGAGCATCAACAGTGTCTCAGACTGTGGACTGATCAACCAGCATGGTTAAAAGGACTCCTCTAAGCTAGAGTTCTTCCCTCAGGCCTTCACACGCAGGCACACATGTGCAAACACACACATGCATGTAGACACACACACCGCCTACTACCCTGCAAAATATTACACATTCAGCTACTGCTCAGTCACAGCTGTGATATACTATATTCCTTGTCTCATACACACACGTACACACACATACACTACATGTACACACACATACACTATGTGTACACACACACATACACTACGTGTACACACACACATACACAACATGTACACACACATACACTATGTGTACATACACAAACACTACGTGTACACACACATACACTACGTGTACACACACATACACTACGTGTACACACAAATACACTACATGTACACACAAATACACTACATGTACACACACATACATACACTACATGTACACACACATATACTACATGTACACACACATACACTACGTGTACACAGACATACACTACGTGTACACAGACATATACTATACGTGTACACACACATATACTATACGTGTACACACACACATATACTATACGTGTACACACACATATACTATACGTGTACACACATACACTACACGCACACACACATTTTTTTTATTTAACCAGGTAAGCTAGTTGAGAACAAGTTCTCATTTGCAACTGCGACCTGGCCAAGATAAAGCGTAGCAATTCGACACATACAACAACACAGAGTTACACATGGAATAAACAAAACATACAGTCAATAATACAGTAGAACAAAAGAAAACAAAAAGTCTATATACAGTGAGAGCAAATGAGGTAAGTTAAGGAAATAAATAGGCCATGGTGGCGAAGTAATTACAAAATAGCAATTAAACACTGGAATGGTAGATTGGCAGAAGATGAATGTGCAGGTAGAGATAAAATATATAAATAAATACCAGTATGGGGATGAGGTAGGTAGATAGATGGGATGTTTACAGATGGGCTATGTACAGGTGCAGTGATCTGTAAGCTGCTCTGACAGCTGGTGCATAAAGCTAGTGAGGGAGATGTGAGTCTCCAGCTTCAGAGATTTTTGCAATTCGTTCCAGTCATGGGCAGCAGAGAACTGGAAGGAAAGACGACCAAAGGAGGAATTGGCTTTGGGGGTGACCAGTGAGATTTATCTGCTGGTGCGCATGCTACGAGTGGGTGCTGCTATGGTGACCAGTGAGCTGAGATAAGGCGGGGCTTTACCTAGCAGAGACTTGGAGATAACCTGTAGCCAGTGGATTTGGCGACGAGTATGAAGCGAGGGCCAACCAACGAGAGCGTACAGGTCGCAATGGTGGGTAGTGTATGGGGCTTTGGTGACAAAACGGATGGCACTGTGATAGACTGCATCCAGTTTGTTGAGTAGAGTGTTGGAGGCTATTTTATAGATGACATCACCGAAGTCGAGGATCGGTAGGATGGTCAGTTTTATGAGGGTATGTTTGGCAGCATGAGTGAAGGATGCTTTGTTGCTATATAGGAAGCCGATTCTAGATTTAATTTTGGATTGGAGATGCTTAATGTGAGTCTGGAAGGAGAGTTTACAGTCTAACCAGGCACCCAGGTATTTGTAGTTGTCCACGTATTCTAAGTCAGAGCCGTCCAGAGTAGTGATGCTGGACGGGCGGGTAGGTGCGGGCAGTGAACGATTGAATAGCATGCATTTAGTTTTATTTGCGTTTAAGAGCAGTTGGAGGCCACGGAAGGAGAGTTGTATGGCATTGAAGCTCGTCTGGAGGTTAGTTAACACAGTGTCCAAGGAGGGGCCGGAAGTATACAGAATGGTGTTGTCTGCGTAGAGGTGAATCAGAGACTTACCAGCAGCAAGAGCAACATCATTGATGTATACAGAAAAGAGAGTCGGCCCGAGAATTGAACCCTGTGGCACACCCATAGAGACTGTCAGAGGACTGGACAACAGTCCCTCCGATTTGACACACCGAACTCTATCAGAGAAGTAGTTGGTAAACCAGGCGAGGCAATCATTTGAGAAACCATGGCTTTCGAGTCTGCCAATAAGAATGTTGTGATTGACAGAGTCGAAAGCCTTGGCCAGGTCGATGAATACGGCTGCACAGTAATGTCTCTTATCGATGGCGGTTATGATGTCGTTTAGAACCTTGAGCGTGGCTGAGGTGCACCCATGACCAGCTCTGAAACCAGATTGCATAGCGGAGAAGGTATGGTGGGATTCGAAATGGTCAGTAATTTGTTGGTTAACTTGGCTTTCGAAGACCTTAGAAAGTCAGGGTAGGATAGATATAGGTCTGTAGCAGTTTGGGTCTAGAGTGTCACCCCCTTTGAAGAGGGGGATGACCGTGGCAGCTTTCCAATCTTTGGGAATATCAGACGATATGAAATAGAGGTTGAACAGGCTAGTAATAGGGGTTGCAACAATTTCGGCAGATATTTTTAGAAAGAGAGGGTCCAGATTGTCTAGCCCGGCTGATTTGTAGGGGTTCAGATTTTGCAGCTCTTTCAGAACATCAGCTATCTGGATTTGGGTAAAGGAGAAATGGTGGGGGCTTTGGCGGGTTGCTGTGGAGGGTGCCGGGCAGTTAACCGGGGTAGGGTAGCCAAGTGGAAAGCATGGCCAGCCGTAGAGAAATGCTTATTGAAATTCTCAATAATAGTGGATTTATTGGTGGTGACAGTGTTTCCTAGCCTCAGAGCAGTGTGCAGCTGGGATGGGGTGCTCTTATTCTCCATGGACTTTACAGTGTCCCAGAATTTTATTGAGTTAGTACTACAGGATGCAAATTTCTGTTTGAAAAAGCTTGCCTTAGCTTTTCTAACTGCCTGTGTATATTTGTTCCTAACTTCCCTGAAAAGTTGCATATCACGGGGGCTATTCGATGCTAATGCAGAACGCCACAGGATGTTTTTGTGCTGGTCAAGGGCAGACAGGTCTGGAGTGAACCAAGGACTATATCTATTCCTAGTTCAACATTTTTTGAGAGGGGCATGCTTATTTAAGATGGTGAGGAAAGCACTTTTAAAGAATAGCCAGGCATCATCTACTGACGGGATGAGGTCAATGTCATTCCAGGATACCCCGGCCAGGTCGATTAGAAAGACCTGCTCGCAGAAATGTTTCAGGGAGCGTTTGACAGTGATGAGCGGTGGTCGTTTGGTCGCAGACCCATTACGGATGCAGGCAATGAGGCAGTGATCGCTGAGATCTTGATTGAAAACAGCAGAGGTGTATTTGGAGGGCGAATTAGTTAGGATGACATCTATGAGGGTGCCCGTGTTTACTGATTTGGGGTTGAACCTGGTAGGTTCATTGATAATTTGTGTGAGATTGAGGGCATCAAGCTTAATTTGTAGGATGGCCGGGGTGTTAAGCATGTCCCAGTTTAGGTCACCTAGTAGCACGAGCTCAGAAGATAGATGGGGGGCAATCAATTCACATATGGTATTGAGGGCACAGCTGGGGGCAGAGGGAGGTCTATAATAGAAAGCAGCAACAGTGAGAGACTTGTTCCTGGAAAGGTTAATTTTTAGAAGTAGAAGCTCAAATTGTTTGGGTACAGACTTAGATAGTGATACAGAACTCTGCAGACTATCTCTGCAGTAGATTGCAACACCGCCCCCTTTGGCAGTTCTATCTTGGCGGAAAACATTATAGTTAGGAATGGAAATTTCAAGGTTTTTGGTGGTTTTCCTAAGCCAGGATTCAGACACGGCTAAGACATCTGGGTTGGCAGAGTGTGCTAAAGCAGTGAGTAAAACAAACTTAGGGAGTAGGCTTCTAATGTTAACATGCATGAAACCAAGGCTTTTACGTTTACAGAAGTCAACAAATGAGAGCACCTGTGGGGTGGGAGTGTAGCTAGGCACTGCAGGACCTGTATTAACCTCCACATCACCAGAGGAACAGAGGAGAAGTAGGATAAGGGTACGGCTAAAGACTATACGAACTGGCCGTCTAGCACGTTCAGAACAGAGAGTAAAAGGAGCAGGTTTCTGGGCACAATAGCATAGATTCAAGGCATAGAGTACAGACAAAGGTAAGGTAGGATGTGAGTACATTGGAGGTAAACCACGGGCATTGAGTAATGAAGAGAGAGATATAGTCTCTAGAGCTGTTTAAACCAGGTGATGTCATCGCATATGTAGGAGGTGGAACAACATGGTTGGTTAAGGTATATTGAGCAGGGCTAGAGGCTCTACAGTAAAATAAGACAGTAATCACTAACCAGGACAGTAATGGACAAGGCATATTGATATTAGAGAGAGGCATGCGTAGCCAAGTGAACATATGGGTCCAGTGAGTGGTTGGGCTGGCTGGGGACACAGCGATTCAGACAGTTAGCAGGCCAATGCTAACAAGCTAACAGTTAGCAGGCCGGGGCCGGAAACTAGCAGTTAGTAGACCGGGGCAAGCTAGCAGTTAGCGGGCCGGGTTAGCAAGCAGTTAGCAGGGCCTAGCAGTTAGCAGACTGGGTTAGCAAGCAAGCAGTTAACAAGGGCTAGCAGTTAGCAGACCGGGCAGGCAAGCTAGCAGTTAGCCGACCGGGTTAGCAAGCAAGCAGATAGCAGGGGCTAGAAAGTTAGCCTTTGGGGGACGTTGCGATGGGGGTAAGTCTGTTTATGCCTCTTTGTGCGGTGACGTCGATAGACCAGTCGTGGAATTAGTAGGGTTCCAAGTAGCTCTAGGTAGGTAGCAGGCCTAGTTGGTTAGCATAATGGGCCTTCAGCAGGCGTCGCGCCTGAGGGGCCTGTTGGGAGTCCTTGGGCAGATTATGTAGGTATTCCAGTCGTAGGGGATCTGCGGGGTTCCATGCCCCGTACCGGCTGTAGAAGGGGTCCGGATATTTTAGACCAGGAGTATACTTCGGTGGTAGCCCAGGAGTATACTTCGGTGGTAGCACAGGAGCCCTGGCCGGGCTAGTTTCAAGCTAATTTGTGCTTCCTCTGGGATGGAAACGCTAGCCAGGAGTAGTCATCTGGGATTGCGGTTAGCTAGTTGTGAAGATCCAGATGAAAATGTTCAGTTTGCGGTAGGAATCCGGGGATAAAAATAACAGGTCCGTTATGCTCTGGTTAGAGTCACGTTGTTCGAACTGACGAGAGCTTTCCGAGCTGAAGGTTAGCTGATGACCGCTGGCAATGGTTTACTGACTGATAGCTGGTAGTTAGCAGGCTAGCTTCAGTTGAGGGATTCCAGATCCGAAGTAAATATAAATACTTTAGGGGGGAAAAAAAGCAGATCCACGCCACATTGGGTGAGGCGGGTTGCAGGAGAGTATTTAGATGTTGAGGTTTAACAAAATATTTTAAAGGATATGCGACGAAAAAGATGTAAAACAATATATACAAGGGACACGACAGGACAAAGACGTCTGACTGCTACGCCATCTTGGATTACATACACTATGTGTACACACATATACACACGCATACACTACATGTACACACACATACACTACATGTACACCCACATACACTACATGCACACACATACACACACATACACTACATGTACACACTCATACACTACGTGTACACACAAATACACTACATGTACACACACATACACTACATGTACACCCACATACACTACATGTACACCCACATACACTACATGCACACACATACACACACATACACTACATGTACACACTCATACACTACGTGTACACACAAATACACTACATGTACACACACGTACACTACACGTACACACAGTACAGGTACACACACACATATACTACACACACACACCACATGTACACACACAGACAATGCAAACACACCCACATACGCATTCCACACACAAATACATCTCACACACTCACCCATACATGTCAAACAGAGCTGACCTCCATCCCCCTCTATCCATCCTCATAGTTTCCATCTAAAACCTCATCTCTACTCTTCCTGTTGCCGTGGTGCTGCATCACTGTGACTGTGTCTAGACTTGACAGTTCATGCAGCTTTAGTATTCTGATCATAGAGTTCTGATCATGGAATTCTGAACACGTCATGCATCCACACCTCCATTTAAATTTGTCTACCGGGTCCACTGTGTACGGATGCCATTTCACAAATGGTGGACTAGTCAAAATATGATTACACAACAACAACTGATGGCAGTAGCTAACTACTGCAGCCAACTAGCTAGCTAACCTCTGTAGCTAGCCAGAAAGCTAGCAAGTAATGCTAAAGAGATTGAAAATGGGTTAGCATAACTCTAGCTTATTTTCTAAATATTAGCTAGCTGGCTAGCATTTATGAGGCAAGCAAACATTCCTCACACGCTAGGAACGCATTTCCTCCAACGTTATAATGAAAAGGTGCCTCTCGGTCCCAAAACACGTTTTCTGGAGACTTGTGGGAGGAGTGATGATGACTTCGCCCACTGTATGCGCTTTCGGTAGCCTGATTGTATCCAGACAGACAAGAAATCTGCACACAATGCATCCCTGACCACCTTCTGAAGTGGTCAGCCAGATCTGAACACAATCAGACCACAAAGCTACTTTTGTGCATCTAAACCCGTGTTTTCAATGCGATCTTCGTATTCTGATAGCAGAAGTCGCATGTAAATGTCAAGTGTAGACAAGACCTGTGTCACTGCCTCCACCCATACTAGTCTCCATCCCAGGGAAAATGGGATATGCAAAAAAACACATTTCACACCACATACTTGTACATGTGTAAAACAGGACAAATAGGGGGGAGAAATTGCCCTCTTTGACAGCTTTTGTTTTTACTGCTTTGGCACTGATACCAGCATCACAGTGAAACCTAATGGATACGTCCATACTGTTAATGCAACACAAACACTGTTCTATAGATCAAAATGGATGCCACCACTACAGAGTTGAAACTATACATTACCTGTACTATACTGGAGATGAGTCCCTCCAAAATCCTCTTTAACCAGCGGTTGAATTCCCTACACTGCACAAAACTGGCAAAGTGGCAAAGTGAGATCAGATTGCCCACTGAGATTACAACTAACAGTGGACTGTGTATTATGTCTGTGTTTGTATCCAGTCAGAGACATTGTGGGGCTGAGAGAGGGCCAGAGACAGACACAGCCTTAGTTAATAGGCAACGTGGGAGCAGCTGATTTAGTTATGGAGGGAAGAGATGAATAAAACATGACCAAAATAAGTCACTCCAACTTCCCTCAAGGCATCCCCCTCTTCTTTACCCCTCCCTCCCCTTCTTTACCCCATCCCTACAGCTCTCCCTCCTCAAAACCGGAAGTAGGGAAGGAGCGGAGCAGATGTCCATATCAACAGGAAATGGAGGACACTCAGGGGAAAGGAGGAGGAGAGGAGAGAGACAGAACATTGTAGTAAGAGTCAAAACAGATATTCTCAGATGGAATAGGCTGGCACAAGCTGGTTGCCTCTGGACTCTGGCATGGCAGTGACAGGATGGCAGAGCTGCGGGCAGAATCACGGCTGGCATTGTTTGGGTTCTAATCGAGGCTAAAAGTCTGTATACTGGTAGAGATTGTAATGAGTTATTTGGGCTCTACATATTTCTGAGATCCTGTCTAGACTTTCTGAGTTCGAGCAAATAGGAGTCCCAGAGGCCAGTGATGTAACACGCAGGACAGTGACTCAACAAAATAGAGGCCTGAGCTGGCTGCCATCCTGGGTCACTGGGATCACAGGCTAAGCTCTCCCTTCTCGCTCCCTCTCTCCCATTCTCTCTCTGTTTCTCTCTCTCCCTGCCGCTCTCCCTCACCTCCTCTCACACTATCCGTCCCGTCTCCCTCTTTTATGCTCATACTCTGTTTATCTCTAAGCTTTCTGACTGATTACCTATGTCCCGTCATCTCTCTTCCTCTGTTTACCCATCTTTTCCTGACACGCCATTTCTTGCTCTGTGTTGTCTCTCTCCCTCCAATCCTACAGCTATCCCCTGTATATAGCCTCGTCATTGTTATGTCATTTTCTTGTGTTACTTATATATTTTTTTAAAGTACCTTAGTTTATTATGTAAATATTTTCTTAACTCTATTTCTTGAACTGCGTTGTTGGTTAAGGGCTTATAAGTAATCATTTCACGGTAAGGTGTACACCTGTTGTATTCGGTGTATGTGATAAATAACATTTCATTTGATATTTCTCTCTCTTTTTCACTCGGCTCTGTTCTTGGTGGTTTTGGTATTCTCTCACTGCTGTCAGAGACAGTATAATCATCAGGAGTTTCTGCGGTGTATATGTGTGCGTGTGTTTGTGTGTATTGTGTGCGAGTGCATGCTTGCGCGCGTGTGTGTGTCTGAGAAGAGAGAAAGAGAGACCTAATCCAGGTCACATGTTCAAGAAGGCTCTAACACACACACAGACAGATGAACAGACTAGAGAGAGAGACAGCGATACAAAATATAAGGAGACTGACAGACAAACAGCTAAAAAGACAGAGAAAGAAAGTCTGGAAGGCAAACAGACTGACATACTGTAAATAACCAGCCTGACAATCCATACGGAAGCCTGCGTCACAGGCACATGTCAACTTAATGGGCTTTTAAATAATTATCTTCCTGTCACGTGACTAATAAGGCATTTACTTTTCCTGTTTGTCTGTGAGAGGAACCCCTACTACCGTTAACACCCTAGCAGGCAGACAGGCTAGCCCGTCAGTCTGGAGAAGCTCTGCCTCTAAGTAGCTCAACACAGTGACCAGGGCCTGTCCAGTAACACATAGGTCTGTGACAACACCAGTATCGCTATATTTTTTCCACGGCAAAAATAAAAACATGAAGCAGACCAAACTCTTTGGTCCTTTAAAAACTTTCTGCATGTAAAATATAGTGTGCTATAGGTTAGAAAATAAATACATTTGACTCTGGAAGACAACATAATGATGCTTGTTTCCAACATTAGAGCCATTTTCCTAAAGAAGTTAAATCAGCTTAGTTTTTTGTTTACTTACCACGATACTAACGAGCATCGCGATACTGGTATCGTCCCGGACCTAGAGACAGGGGGATAGTAAATCTCTCACAACGCAATGCTCATTAAGAACCAAGGATGAATTAAAAGACTACTTTGTTGTTTTTAACTACAATGTCATGTTTATGGTGTGATTTATAGATGTGTAATGGATGCTTTATGTATAGTTCATGTAAATTGTTACCTTTGGTTTTAGTCATGTATTGTTGTATGGTTCAGGATGAAAGTGTGCAGGGTTGGTGCTGCAGCTGAGGTTAGTGCCAACCGAACAGACTAGGGAGGGAGAACCCTGTTAACCACGGTAACAGGGGCGGGTCCTGTAGAGTAATGCTAGGATGGGACCTAGCATAGACCTACAACTAGTCACAGGAAACAACACAACTATTTAAACATCTATTTAAAGCATCCTTCCTAAATCCTAGTCTTGTCCTGATGCCAACCCTGGTGTTAGCCTAAGGTGATAGCCCTGGTGTTAGCCTAAGGTATTAGCCCTGGTGTTTTAGACCTAGCTGAAGCCTTTTTGGGACCACCTGGGCCTCTCCCATTCAGTCACAGCTTCAACTATATTAAAACTTTTAAAGCCATACTATTGACCTCTTCTTGGAAACATAGCATTAGGAGGTTACCCAGGGCTAAAGCTCCCAAGAATGGGCCTCCCTCTGGGCTCTTATTCCTAGAGCTACCATATCCTGTGGGCATTTCAAGATCTGCCTGTACGGTTAACTGTGTAGTCCCTGTCTATCAACCTTAACAGGACTTAATAATACCATAATAAGCACTGTGATTATGATTATGTGATAAGTCTTGTTCCTCCATAACAATACCAGGAACCTACAGTGCAGCCACCTATTCCAGTGTTTCCCAACCCTTTCCTTGATAACCTCCAACCACTTCCACGTATTTGATCTAGTCCAGTACTAGAACGCCTGATTCAACATAGTCAACTGATCAGGGAGTTTTTCCTAGCCACCGTGCTTCTACACCTGCATTGCTTGCTGTTTGGGGTTTTAGGCTGGGTTTCTGTACAGCACTTTGAGATATCAGCTGATGTAAGAAGGGCAATATAAATTAATTTGATTTGATCTGATCAAGCTCTTGGGGCTAGTATCAGGTGTCCTGCTAGTACTGGAATATATTCAATGTAAGACTGTCAGTGGCTGGGGTCTCAGGAGTTTTAAAAGGTCCAATGCAGATGTTTCTATCTCGATACCAAATATTTTGCTGGGTAATAATTTTAAGTACCTTACTGTGATTGTTGTCAATTTAAAATGATCCAAAATAGTTTCTTAGCAAAGAGCAATTTCTCAAGCAAGAATTTTTCTAGAACTGTCTGGGAGTGGAAAGCTGAAAACTAGCTGTTATTGGCGGAGAGGTATGGAAGTCTTTCTTACAGGTCTATTAACCAATTTACCACCTGGTGATGTCACCAGGCATGCCAAAACTCCATCCCACCAAAACTGGCTGAAATATCAGGCGGTCTTTTCAAACAGCTCTTATACTAAAAAGGGCATTATCATCATTTTCACAATTTCACAGTATTATTCCAACCTCATAGTGTGGAAGTATATATAAAAACACAGGCAAATCATGTTTTTGACTGCACTGGGCCTTTAAGGAGAGGTCTGGGGATCACTTCCTATTCAAGATTAGGACCATACCTCCACATCTATCCCTGACAGCTAAACTGGGTGTTTCCTCTGTAGAGATAAAACTGTTGATGGTTTCCAGTATAGTACCATTACCATACCTGGTCCTCCTAGAAATGGGATTTTAAACAGCACTGCTAGTGCAGGGATTAGCATCCACTTTTACACCTGACAGTCAGTAATCCAGCATCACAGAGCCACGCTAAAGAGGCGCTATCATGGAGGGCTATTTAAAGACACACGGCACACTGTGACTGTCGCTTTCCTCCCTATGCAACCTCCAACCCCAACCCATACCTAACATTGCCTAACACCTCTCCCTTGACACGTGCTGGTAGATGCCTCTGCCGGAGCTGAACTCTAGCTAGCTAGCGTAGCATAGCCTCAGCTCTGACGAATAGACATACATAACTAAATAGCATGACATGAACTTTGGAGTGAATACATAGCCTCACACTCTGTTGTTCAGATGCAATACATTTAATAATAACCAACATTTTGACAGCAAAAGGCCTTCATCAGATGTCAGTTTTTTTTGGCGTATGTACAGGATACACCAACAAAATGCTTACTTGAGGTTCCTTCTCCACAATGCAACAACAATAAGAAATAATAAAAGATAAGAATACCAACATAAAGCAAATGCCTTAATAGAATATAATAAATATTTTAGCATAGGTATAATACAGAAAGGCACAATTTATAGTCCAAAATGTACACATGTTTTGGGGAAGAAAGGATTGGGGGGCAAGCATTTAAATTGGTGGATGGCATGCACCCAGTTGAGAAGAGGAAGGAAACAAGGAAGGAAGGAAGGGACGGGTGGGACGGATGGATCACATAGTCACTGGTGGCTGTAGGACATGTCTGATAACCTATAGCTTTTGTGCGTATTTAACATCTCATCAGCCACTGTCAATGGACTGAGGAAGTGAGGAGCTTTGACTGGGTTGTTGATGACCATTCAGAAAGCGTCACATCATGTGACCCGTCCAGAGGTTATGATGAGGGACCAAGAGTAACACCATTATGACACACTGATTGAGACAGACACAAAGCACATGATGGATGTACATGCATTATCTCACAAAACACACACACAAAAACACACTAAATCGCTATCTATAGGGTTGTCAGAACTCAGTATGAGAGTCAGAATTGCCTGGGCAATCATAACCTGGTCAGTGATTGTGTTGTATTGAATGTCAGCATCAGAGAATCAGGGGTCCTATCCATGTTCAAACATCATGGGGTTTTTACTGATGGGTGTTCCACCCGACTCAATGCTGCCGTCATGAGACAATGCTGTCCCTGCCCCCTCCAGTCCTTTGATGTGGACTCCGGAGCAGGTGCCAAAGAAATTACAAGAACAGGAACATTTCCTCAGAACACGGAACATTGACTTGATTGGGAATAACCATTCTAGTACTTCTATTTCTATGGCAGAAGTCAAGCCAACAACCTTAACAGCCGGGACTGGCGACCAGAGATAACTGGGGGCGACCGGGGATGACTGACGGCACAGACACACAGGAAGGATCAGAGCCAGAGCCAACCGATGGTTAACGACATGTTTCTAGGATAAAAAAGAAAATAGTGTAGCTGCATAAACTATCACCAACACAATACATTTATTAATCACCTTTTCAACAGCAAGCGGCCTTCACAGGGTACTGACGGTCTGGGTGTTCATATTACTGTACTACTACAGAGGGGAACGTCAGGGTACTGACGGTCTGGGTGTTCATATTACTGTACTACTACAGAGGGGAACGTCAGGGTACTGACGGTCTGGGTGTTCATATTACTGTACTACTACAGAGGGGAACGTCAGGGTACTGACGGTCTGGGTGTTCATATTACTGTACTACTACAGAGGGGAACGTCAGGGTACTGACGGTCAGGGTGTTCATATTACTGTACTACTACAGAGGGGAATGTCAGGGTACTGACGGTCTGGGTGTTCATATTACTGTACTACTACAGAGGGGAACGTCAGGGTACTGACGGTCTGGGTGTTCATATTACTGTACTACTACAGAGGGGAACGTCAGGGTACTGACGGTCTGGGTGTTCATATTACTGTACTACTACAGACGGGAACATCAGGGTACTGACGGTCTGGGTGTTCATATTACTGTACTACTACAGAGGGGAATGTCAGGGTACTGACGGTCTGGGTGTTCATATTACTGTACTACTACAGACAGGAACGTCAGGGTACTGACGGTCTGGGTGTTCATATTACTGTACTACTACAGAGGGGAACGTCAGGGTACTGACGGTCTGGGTGTTCATATTACTGTACTACTACAGAGGGGAACGTCAGGGTACTGACGGTCTGGGTGTTCATATTACTGTACTACTACAGAGGGGAGCGTCAGGGTACTGACGGTCCTGGGTGTTCATATTACTGTACTACTACAGAGGGGAACGTCAGGGTACTGACGGTCTGGGTGTTCATATTACTGTACTACTACAGACGGGAACGTCAGGGTACTGACGGTCTGGGTGTTCATATTACTGTACTACTACAGACGGGAACGTCAGGGTACTGACGGTCTGGGTGTTCATATTACTGTACTACTACAGAGGGGAATGTCAGGGTACTGACGGTCTGGGTGTTCATATTACTGTACTACTACAGACAGGAACGTCAGGGTACTGACGGTCTGGGTGTTCATATTACTGTACTACTACAGAGGGGAACGTCAGGGTACTGACGGTCTGGGTGTTCATATTACTGTACTACTACAGAGGGGAACGTCAGGGTACTGACGGTCTGGGTGTTCATATTACTGTACTACTACAGAGGGGAACGTCAGGGTACTGACGGTCTGGGTGTTCATATTACTGTACTACTACAGAGGGGAACGTCAGGGTACTGACGGTCTGGGTGTTCATATTACTGTACTACTACAGAGGGGAACGTCAGGGTACTGACGGTCTGGGTGTTCATATTACTGTACTACTACAGACGGGAACGTCAGGGTACTGACGGTCTGGGTGTTCATATTACTGTACTACTACAGACGGGAACGTCAGGGTACTGACGGTCTGGGTGTTCATATTACTGTACTACTACAGAGGGGAACGTCAGGGTACTGACGGTCTGGGTGTTCATATTACTGTACTACTACAGAGGGGAACGTCAGGGTACTGACGGTCTGGGTGTTCATATTACTGTACTACTACAGACGGGAACGTCAGGGTACTGACGGTCTGGGTGTTCATATTACTGTACTACTACAGAGGGGAACGTCAGGGTACTGACGGTCTGGGTGTTCATATTACTGTACTACTACAGACGGGAACGTCAGGGTACTGACGGTCTGGGTGTTCATATTACTGTACTACTACAGACGGGAACGTCAGGGTACTGACGGTCAGGGTGTTCATATTACTGTACTACTACAGAGGGGAACGTCAGGGTACTGACGGTCTGGGTGTTCATATTACTGTACTACTACAGAGGGGAACATCAGGGTACTGACGGTCTGGGTGTTCATATTACTGTACTACTACAGAGGGGAACGTCAGGGTACTGACGGTCTGGGTGTTCATATTACTGTACTAATACAGAGGGGAACGTCAGGGTACTGACGGTCTGGGTGTTCATATTACTGTACTACTACAGAGGGGAACGTCAGGGTACTGACGGTCTGGGTGTTCATATTACTGTACTACTACAGAGGGGAACGTCAGGGTACTGACGGTCTGGGTGTTCATATTACTGTACTAATACAGAGGGGAACGTCAGGGTACTGACGGTCTGGGTGTTCATATTACTGTACTACTACAGACGGGAACGTCAGGGTACTGACGGTCTGGGTGTTCATATTACTGTACTACTACAGACGGGAACGTCAGGGTACTGACGGTCTGGGTGTTCATATTACTGTACTACTACAGACAGGAACGTCAGGGTACTGACGGTCTGGGTGTTCATATTACTGTACTACTACAGACGGGAACGTCAGGGTACTGACGGTCTGGGTGTTCATATTACTGTACTACTACAGACGGGAACGTCAGGGTTCTGACGGTCTGGGTGTTCATATTATTGTACTACTACAGAGGGGAACGTCAGGGTTCTGACGGTCTGGGTGTTCATATACCCAACACACTGGGCTAACTAGGTCTGAATGATGCCATTATCATGCTTAAATAAAGATAAATGAGCAGTAATATTGTCAAAATCAATATAAATATAAATATAAGATAAGTCCATAGAATCAGAATGGCTTAAGAGACTAGATAATATTTCTACAGATAAGTCACTGTTACAAATAGAGGATGAATTTTTATAATAGATAATGGATTATATGAACAAATCGGAGCAGGTAGAATAAATGTATTAAATGAATCTTGTGTTTACAGAATGCATAAATAACACTTCTCTCTCTCCATCACTGCAGACTGATTATGTCATCAACATAAAGGGCCATACATGCGTTTAAGAACAGACAGAATGTAATGTGTGTTTTCTACACAAGGTGACTGTGACAGATCAATCTGTCCACAGCATGTACACATGAACTAACGCAGCTATACCTAAAGTTGAAAATGGCCTTCAAACACAACGCGAGCGACTGGCCGCGCATATACATGCTACAGCAGAAAACACTGTGTTAACCGTGTGTGTGTGTATGCGTGCGTGTGTCGCTCCATACAAATAGAATTTATACAAGCTAGCCAGCTGGACCATAAGCCCTTCTGCACAATAAAACCAAATAATCTTTATGACGGGAAGGGAAGAGGGGGAGAGAGAAAAAACACACCGTGTTCAATTTGCTGGGCCATTGTGTTGGCATGGTAGGGAGAGACATTCTCAACGGTGGCTGTGCCCTTCCCACTGAATGACATGCAAGATCACTGGAATGCATGCACTCAAAATAGCAGGGCAGCTTATGACATTTGAAACTGCCAAACCAACACACGCACACGCACGCGCACACGCACACACACACACACACTGCTAGCAGATGAGACACCGTTGAGGAGGCAGATAAATAAATAGAGAATCAATGAAAATGTGTCCTACCTTCCATCATGATTGCAGATTTGCATTCCTCTATCTCCAAGGAGCCTGAAAAGAAAGCAGGAGGGGGAGAGAAGCCCCTGGTTAGCAAATGATAAACTAGAACACAAAGCCTAGTGCCACGGATAACACCCAGCCTCAAACACCCCCACACGTCGTCTGTCAACTGGCCCAGGGTCCATGCACCGTGGCTGGGCAGAGAGGTGGGGCTGGCTGGGCACTGTGCCGATCGGTAGCCCGAGAGAGGCAGGGGCTGGGGCTTAGGCCATAGATGCTGCTACTAACCTACACAATCAGCTGAGGATGCTGAGGAAGAAAAAAAGCTAAAAAGATTAAAAAGATTAGAAAAAGAGGGGGTAAAGAGGGAGGGACGGGGGTGGAGAGGCAGAGCGAGAGAGAAAGAGGGAGCGATGCTTGCTGAGGTCACAGCTGCTCTCAGCCAATCCCTAAGGTTCTCTGCAGAGTCACATGGCATTTAGCTTGCATCTTCTGACAGCCTGGCCCTACTAGTAACCTCTCTCTTTCCCTCCCTCACACACATTCTCACACACCCACTCACACTCAAACGTAAGCATGTTAACGCATAGAAAACACACACCCCTCCCCTGCCTACCCCGTGACGCTGAAGTATCTGGACTCTGCTGGGCGAATGAGATTAATGATTTGCTCGTTGCCAGAATAACGAGCAGGTTGCAGTAAATTGACAGCCCATGTTAAGGACACACTCCCCAACACACTAACCCCCTGATTTTGGTTACAGAATATATGCATTTCCTCTCCTAGCTGGTATATACATTTTTTCTGTAGGTTAACAGTATTTTAAAATCTCTATTTTCACAGTGTTCTGCCTTCTCTCTGCTACTCCCTCCCACTGTTTTTGCTCTGCCTGCTGGCTCAGTATGACTGCTCTCCCTCTCTGCCTCTCTCTATCCTTCCATTCCTCCCAACCACCCTCTCTCTGACCCTCCCTTACTCTCTCCCTCTCCACTGCCACTGGGGATAATAATAAATCATTGTGACTTCAGGGAGGCTGACGCTGTGTACAGCTGCCCCTCAGACTCAGCCCAACAGTTGAAGGAGCTACCGCTGCTACCACTACAACCGTTATGCTACTACTTCTACCACTGCTGAAACCGTTCAGCTACTACTACTACTACTACTGTTCTGCAACTACTACTACTACCACTACTAATACCACCGCTACTGTTCTGCTGCTACTACTACTCCTACCACTACTGTTCTCCTACTAGTAGCACTGCTACCGTTCTGCTACTTCTACTACTACAACTACTACCGCTGCTACCGTTCTGCTGCTGCTACTACCACTGCTACCATTCTTCTGCTGCTACTTCTACTACCGTTCAACTACTACTGCTGCTCCCGCTGCTACCGTTCTGCTGCTACCGTTCTGCTGCTGCTACTACTACTGCTACCATTCTGCTGCTGCTACTTCTACTACCGCTCAACTACTACTACTACTGCTGCTACCGTTCTGCTGCTACTGCTGCTACCGCTGCTAACGTTCTGCTACTACTACAGCTGCTACCGTTCTGCTGCTGCTACTACTAACACTGCTACCGTTCTGCTGCTGCTACTACTAACACTGCTACCGTTCTGCAGCTAGTACTACTACAGCTGCTACCGTTCTGCTGCAGCTGCTACTGCCACTGCTACCGTTATGCTGCTGCTACTACTGCTGCTACCGTTCTGCTGCTGCTACTACTACTACTACTACTACTACTACTACTACTACTACTACTACTACTACCGTTCTGCTGCTTCTACTACCACTGCTACCGTTCTGCTGCTGCTACTATCATTCTGCTACCGTTCTGCTCTACTACTACCACTGCTACCATTCTGCTGCTGCTACTACTACTACCACCGTTCTACCACTGCTACCGTTCTGCTGCTACTACTGCTACCGTTCTGCTGCAGCTTCTACTACTACCACCGTTCTGTTGCTGCTACTACCACTGCTACAATTCAGCTGCTACTAATACCACTGCTACCGTTCTGCTGCTACTACTGCTGCTTCTACTACTACTACTACTACTACTACTACCACCGTTCTGCTGCTACTGCTACCACCATTCTGCTGCTACTACTGCTGCTACCGTTCTGCTGCTACTACTGCTGCTACCATTCTGCTGCTGCTACTATCGCTGCTACCGTTCTGCTGCTACTTCTGCTACTGCTGCTACTGTTCTGCTGCTACTATCGCTGCTACTGTTCTGCTGCTACTGCCGCTGCTACCGTTCTGCTGCTACTATCGCTGCTACTGTTCTGCTGCTACTACTGCTGCTACCATTCTGCTGCTGCTACTACTACTACTACTACTACCGTTCTGCTGCTATGACTACTACTACTACCGTTCTGCTGCTGCTACTACCACTGCAACCATTCTGCTACTACTACCACTGCTACCGTTCTGCTGCTGCAACCACTGCTACTGTTCTGCTGCTTCTACTACCACTTCTACCGTTCTGCTGCTACTACCACTGCAACCATTCTGCTACTACTACCACTGCTACCGTTCTGCTGCTGCAACCACTGCTACTGTTCTGCTGCTTCTACTACCACTTCTACCGTTCTGCTGCTACTACCACTGCTACCATTCTGCTGCTGCTACTTCTACTACCGCTCAACTACTACTACTACTACTGCTGCTACCGTTCTGCTGCTACTGCTGCTACCGCTGCTAACGTTCTGCTGCTACTACAGCTGCTACCGTTCTGCAGCTGCTACTACAAACACTGCTACTGTTCTGATGATGCTACCACTACCACTGCTACCATTCTGCTGCTGCTACCGCTGCTACTGTTCTGCTGCTGCTACCACCACTGCTACCGTTCTGCTGCTAGTACTACTGTTCTGCTGCTGCTACTACTACTGCTGCTACCGTTCTGCTGCAGCTACTACTACTGCTGCTACCGTTCTGCTGCTGCTACTACTACTGCTACCGTTCTACTGCTGCTACTACCACTGCTACCGTTCTGCTGCTGCTACTACTACCACTGCTACCGTTCTGCTGCTGCTACTACTACCGCTGCTACCGTTCTGCTGCTACTACTACCGCTTCTACTGCTACTACTACCGCTTCTACTGCTACTACTACCGCTGCTACGGTTTTGCTGCTGCTACTATTACCACTGCTACTGCTACTACTACCACTGCTACCGTTCTGCTGCTACTACTACCACTTATACAAATATTCTGCTGCTACTACTACTACCGTCCTGCTGCTACTACTACTGCTGCTACCGTTCTACTGCTGCTACTACTAAATCAAATCAAATTTTATTTGTCACATACACATGGTTAGCAGATGTTAATGCGAGTGTAGGGAAATGCTTGTGCTTCTAGTTCCGACAATGCAGTAATAACCAACGAGTAATCTAGCTAACAATTCCAAAACTACTACCTTATACACACAAGTGTAAAGGGATAAAGAATATGTACATAAAGATATATGAATGAGTGATGGTACAGAGCGGCATAGGCAAGATACAGTAGATGGTATCGAGTACAGTATATACATATGAGATGCGTATGTAAACAAAGTGGCATAGTTTAAAGTGGCTAGTGATACATGTATTACATAAAGATGCAGTAGATGATATAGAGTACAGTATATACGTATACATATGAGATAAATAATGTAGGATATGTAAACATTATATTAAGTAGCATTGTTTAAAGTGGCTAGTGATATATTTTACATCAATTCCCATCAATTCCCATTATTAAAGTGGCTGGAGTTGAGTCAGTGTGTTGGCAGCAGCCACTCAATGTTAGTGGTGGCTGTTTAACAGTCTGATGGCCTTGAGATAGAAGCTGTTTTTCAGTCTCTCGGTCCCAGCTTTGATGCACCTGTACTGACCTCGCCTTCTGGATGATAGCGGGGTGAACAGGCAGTGGCTCGGGTGGTTGTTGTCCTTGATGATCTTTATGGCCTTTGTGACGACCCTCCCACTCTGTCTGCCGTATTCTGTCTTTGTTCTTGTTTCCTTAGTAGGATGCCGGTGGGCGGAGTTGGGAGGGTCGTCAGCTTCATGGGAAACACCCGGGCCAGGTTTCTCTCAGGATAAATAGACCTCTTCCACATTCATGGAAGAGACTCTCTCCATGCAGACACTTTGATTGTTTTTTGTTGTGTTTCTTGGTGGCCTTTTGTTTGGTTGCTTTGGCACCTTTCAACACCCTGCATTATCACATTCATGCATGCAAAACACTCACTTACACTACTGATTACACACACCATTGTATATTTTCCTTAGTTGCTTTAGTTAATAAATATATATTTTGTTACTCCTTATCTCCACGTTGTCTCCCTTTGTTACGGGCTTTGAGCCGGTTCGTGACACCTTCCTGTGACATCGGGTGGTGTAGGTGTCCTGGAGGGCAGGTAGTTTGCCCCCGGTAATGCGTTGTGCAGACCTCACTACCCTCTGGAGAGCCTTACGGTTGTGGGCGGAGCAGTTGCCGTACCAGGCTGTGATACAGCCCGACAGGATGCTCTCGATTGTGCATCTGTAGAAGTTTGTGAGTGCTTTTGGTGACAAGCCAAATTTCTTCAGCCTCCTGAGGTTGAAGAGGCCCTCACCTCCTCCCTGTAGGCCGTCTCGTCGTTGTTGGTAATCAAGCCTACCACTGTTGTGTCGTCCGCAAACTTGATAATTGAGTTGGAGGTGTGCGTGGCCACGCAGTCGTGGGTGAACAGGGAGTTTTCTTTTTGAAATCCGTGATTGACTGTAGATCCTACCACATACCTCGTGTCTGCGCCGTTGAATTGCGATTCTACTTTGTCTCCCTGATGTCCCTCTGGAATGCTACCCTTTCTCGGATTTCATCAACCTTGTCTAGAGACTGGACATTGGCGGGTAACCTGTTTTCCCCATTTTGGTTGTGGGTGTTTGTTTTCTGTTTTGTGTCTGCACCAGACAGAACTGTTTCGGTTTCATTTCGGTCCCTTGTTGTTTTTGTCATTCAGTGTTCTGTTCTATTAAATAATCATGAACACTTACCACGCTGCGCTTTGGTCCGATCCTTCCTGTGGGGGCGAGCTTTAGTTAATAAATATATATTTTGTTACTCCTTATCTCCACGTTGTCTCCCTTTGTTACGGGCTTTGAGTCGGTTCGTGGCACCTTCCTGTGACATCGGGTGGTTTAGGTGTCCTGAAGAGCCGCCCGTCTGTCCTGGGAGGAGATACTGGACGGCAAGGGACCCTGGGCACCAGGCTGTCTCTCCGTCTCCTCCCTCCAGGTTCTCTCTCCAGGCCAGAGCCGCCCGTCAGTCCGGAGCTGCCAGAGCCGCCCGTCTGTCCTGAGCTGCCAGAGCCGCCCGTCTGTCCTGAGCTGCCAGAGCCGCCCGTCTGTCCTGAGCTGCCAGAGCCGCCCGTCTGTCCTGAGCTGCCAGAGCCGCCCGTCTGTCCTGAGCTGCCAGAGCCGCCCGTCTGTCCTGAGCTGCCAGAGCCGCCCGTCTGTCCTGAGCTGCCAGAGCCGCCCGTCTGTCCTGAGCAGCCAGAGCCGCCCGTCTGTCCTGAGCAGCCAGAGCCGCCCGTCTGTCCTGAGCTGCCAGAGCCGCCCGTCTGTCCTGAGCTGACAGAGCCGCCCGTCTGTCCTGAGCTGACAGAGCCGCCCGTCTGTCCTGAGCTGACAGAGCCGCCCGTCTGTCCTGAGCTGCCAGAGCCGCCCGTCTGTCCTGAGCTGCCAGAGCCGCCCGTCTGTCCTGAGCTGCCAGAGCCGCCCATCTGTCCTGAGCAGCCAGAGCCGCCCGTCTGTCCTGAGCTGACAGAGCCACCCGTCTGTCCTGAGCTGACAGAGCCGCCCGTCTGTCCTGAGCTGCCAGAGCCGCCCGTCTGTCCTGAGCTGCCAGAGCCGCCCGTCTGTCCTGAGCTGACAGAGCCGCCCGTCTGTCCTGAGCTGCCAGAGCCGCCCGTCTGTCCTGAGCTGCCAGAGCCGCCCGTCTGTCCTGAGCTGCCAGAGCCGCCCGTCTGTCCTGAGCTGCCAGAGCCGCCCGTCTGTCCTGAGCGACAGAGCCGCCCGTCTGTCCTGAGCTGACAGAGCCGCCCGTCTGTCCTGAGCTGACAGAGCCGCCCGTATGTCCTGAGCTGACAGAGCCGCCCGTCTGTCCTGAGCTGCCAGAGCCGTACGTCTGTCCTGAGCTGACGGAGCCGCCCGTCTGTCCTGAGCTGCCGGAGCCGACCGTCAGTCAGGAGCTGCCGGAGCCGACCGTCAGTCAGGAGCTGCCGGAGTCGCCCTTCACTACGGCGCTGCCGGAGTCTCCCATCTATTCGGGGCCCGCTGCAAGGATCCTCAGTCCGAGGTCGGCGGCGAAGGTCACCGCTCCAAAGGCACCACTTAAGCGGGCAAAGACTATGGTGGAGTGGGGTCCACGTCCTGCGCCAGAGCCACCACCACAGAGCCCTCCCCTATAGGTTCAGGTTTTGCGGCCAGAGTCCGCACCTTTGGGGGGGGTACTGTCACATTCTGACCTTAGTTCCTTTTTTATGTCTTTGTGTTAGGTTGGTCAGGGCGTGAGTTGGGGTGGGTAGTCTATGCCCTTTTTCTATGTTGGTATATTTCTATGTGTTTGGCCTAGTATGGTTCTCAATCAGAGGCAGGTGTTGTTCATTGTCTCTGATTGAGAATCATACTTAGGTAGCCTGTTTTCCCCATTTTGGTTGTGGGTGTTTGTTTTCTGTTTTGTGTCTGCACCAGACAGAACTGTTTCGGTTTCATTTCGGTCTCTTGTTGTTTTTGTCATTCAGTGTTCTGTTCTATTAAATAATCATGAACACTCACCACGCTGCGCTTTGGTCCTCACCTTCTTCCACCAAAGAAAACCGTTACAGCTAGCTATGGTTTGGGTCAAATAGTAGCTTCTTGATTTCATAAATCTTTTTAAAATAACCAGTGGTGTCTAGTGGAGGCCATTTGCAACCAAAATAAATGTTATGTCTCATTATTTCAATACACAAGATAGAATGAACGTGCAATCGTCAACCATCGAGAATTTAACCTCAGCGATTATTGAGCTTGGATGCTGCAATTGGACGTGACGTAACGCGAGCGCAGCAAGGGCAGTATAGCAGCTTCATTGATTTCAAAGTAAGCATTCCCTCAATTGTTGATGGCTGACGGCAATGTCGGACGCCCGATGGCTATAGTGTAGCAGGGCCGTAATGGAGCAAAAACAAAGAGTGAAAGAGAGCGATGGGGGAGAAAGAGAGAGAGATGGGGGAGAAAGAGAGAGATGGGGAGAAAGAGAGAGCGAGAGGATGTTTATGTTTCTGGCTGTGGAGCAGAGACTGAGCTGCAGGACAGATTGACAATTAGCCTAGCACTGCTGAGGTCTCCATAACAACAGAGCTACTGTAGTAATACAAATAGTATTACACAACAAATGATTAACTCACTTGCAGCTGCAGAATATAGTAAATCTATAAATGATAGGATTTAATTACAGATGTAAGCTAGGTTTATTGAAACAGGAAAACATAATGAGAGACACATGCTGTCACACTTTAAAATTAGCCAGTCCTGTGCTTCCTTATGCACAATGCATTCTCCCCAGTCATGCTCAGGTCCATGTGAAATGCTCTCTCTCTCCCTCCCTTTTCCTCCCTTGCCAAATTCATTGCTTGCACCTCTCCCCCTCATTAAGCCATTGCATGCTCCCTCCCCCTGTACAATTAACAGCCAGCAAATGATTCCTGAGAGGAGTCCCCTACTATATCTGTCCCTCCCTCCCCCCTAGCTCTGCCAGACAAGGTCGCTTCTCTCCTCCACTGCCCCCCAGTGCTCAGGAGATTAAGCCGCCAGCCAGTGAAAAGTGAGGAGAAGGGGGGAGAGAGTGAAGGGAGAATTGTCTAAATAACACCTGAAGCTCTAAGCCATGTTATGATTGTGGATGTATAGTGGCATGGAGAGAAGAGATTAAATGCCGAAGTTCACTCTGAGAAGACTGGACACTTCCAATCAGCAATAAGGGGGCTAGGAAACTGGCACCTTAACCACCAGGGACTACTACAACATGATACAACGAAACACGCAAGACAACCGAGAGAGGGAAGAAGAGACAAGAAGAAAAGTTTTTAAAAAAGGAGATGATCATGGGGTTAAACAATAGAGGATAGGAAAGAACAGATGATGAGGGCATTAGAGGAAAAGGGTGAGTGGAGAAGAGATGAGATGGGAGGAGAGAACAGGAAAGCAGAGGGAGTGCCATAGATATCTCCATAGAGATTTAGAGCAGAAGCCTACCATTCCCTGAGCTCTACTCCAGTGTTCCAGCCATAGAAATACAATTACTAGAATGGACAAAGCCCCTCAGAACATGGCAGTCCCTGTGTCTGTTGACAGGGCTGTGAAGGAGATTTACACTGGTTAACAGAGAGGCCTGTGGAATCACTGTTGCAATAACAGCCTACACCAAGCATGCGTATTGACGCATGCTTACTCCGGCCCAGGAGAGCTACAGGCCAGGGTATGCAGGCATTTGTTCTAGCCCAGCTCTAAAACACCTGATTCAACCAATGATGGCCTAAATTGAAGAAGTAATTAATTGATTAGTTGAGTCAGGTGTTTTTTTATGTTATTTTTTAAATGTAAGTATGTATTCAGGGGAGCCCAATTGAGACCAGGGTCAAATTCACAATTATGCCCTGAGTACAAAACATTCCAAATAAAACCAAAATAATAATATATATTGATTGATTACAATCAATCAAAACAACTGCAATCCTCAATAAATTCATTAAACACCAGAGTCCTAAAATGCCCTAGCGGCAACAGGGAGTCAAGATCCAATGGTTTTGCAGGTTATACCAACAATGGGGGCACTAAAACTAAAGAAGGATTTACTTAAATTGGTAGAGAGAGACCAGAGCCACCTCAATAGTTAAGCAACCCTTTCGAACAGGTTTGGTAGCTTATTCTTTTATACCTTAGTTAGGGCTGGGCTGGTACAAAAGCCTGCATGTGCTGTTCCTCTCCGGGATGGGAGTCTGGGCCCAAGCAATAGACAGATAATGGTTCAGAGGGTTACCAGCACTCTGCTCAACTACAGTACAGTCCAATAGCCAGTAAGAGGAGCTCTGAACATAGCCAGGCCAGAAAACACACAGACAGGGAGCGAATGATAACAGGAGAGAGAGAGAAATTACTTAGAAAAGGAAGTAAGAGAGAGATATGAAGAGACAAAGCAGAGAGGAAAGAATAGGAGAGAGAAGAAAACTGGGTGATATTTGTTTTCTCACCTCATCTATCCATTGTCTAGCCCTTTCTAGTGCAGCCCTACCCTCTCTGGGACCTGGCTGTGTGACAGTGACAAACTTTATTAGCTCCTGACCCGTTTCTACTGCAGCTAGACTAGAGGATCCTTTAAGGACAGGAGCAGATCCCAGGGACACTGTTCTGTTACCTCTCTACCTCTAGCGGTAGGCCAGTAACCAAAAAGTTGCGGGTTCGAATCATATGTGAAAAATGTCAATGTGCACTTGAGCAAGGCACTTAACCCTAATTGCTTGTGTAATTCACTCTGGATAAGAGTGACTAAATGACTAAAATGTAAATGTAGAAATGTACACTGAACAAAAATATAAAACGCAACATGCAACAATTTCAAAGATTTGACTGAGTTTACAGTTCATATAAGGTTCAGTTAATTAATAAATCAGTTAATTGAAATAAATTAATTAGGCCCTAATCTATGGATTTCACATGACTGGGAATACAGAAATGCCTCTGTTGGTCACAGATACCTTTGAAAAAAAAGTTAGTGGCGTGGATCAGAAAACCAGTCAGTATCTGGTGTGACCACCATTTGCCTCATGCAGCGCGACACATCTCCTTCGCATAGAGTTGATCAGGCTGTTGATTGATCAGCCTGTAGAATGTTGTCCCACCCCTCTTCAATTGGTGTGTGAAGTTGATGGATATTGGTGGGAACTGGAACACGATGTCCTACACATCGATCCAGAGCATCCCAAACATCCTCAATGGGTGACGTGTCTGGTGAGCATGCAGGCCATGGAAGAACTGGGGTATTTTCAGCTTCCAGGAATTGTGTACAGATCCTTGCGACATGGGGCCATTCATTATCATGTTGAAACATGAGGTGATGGCGGCGGATGAATGGCACAACAATGGGCCTCAGGATCTTATCACATTCAAATTGCCATCAATAAAATGCAACTGTGTTTGTTGTCCATAGCTTATGCCTGCCAATACCATAGTCCCACCACCACAATGGGGGACTCTGTTCACAACGTTCACATCAGCAAACCGCTCGCCCACATGCACACTGTTTGCCATCTGCCCGGTACAGTTGTAACCGGGATTCATCTGTGAAGAGCACATTTCTCCATCATGCCAGTGGCCATCGAAGGTGAGCATGTGCCCACTGAAGTTGGTTACGATGCCTAACTGCAGTTAGGTTAAGATCCTGGTGAAGACAACGAGCACGCAGATGAGCTTCCCTGAGACGTTTTAGACAGTTTGTGCAGAAATTCTTCAGTTGTGCAAACCCACAGTTTCATCAGCTGTCCAGGTGGCTGGTCTCCGACAATCCCGCAGGTGAAGAAGCCGGATGTGGAGGTCCTGGGCAGGTGTGGTTGCATGTGGTCTGTGGTTGTGAGGCCGGTTGGACGTACTGCCAAATTCTCTAAAACTATGTGAGAGGCGGCTTGTGGTAGGGAACATTAAATTCTCTGGCAACAGCTCTGGTGGACATTCCTGCAGTCAGAATTCCAATTGCACACTCCCTCAAAACTTGAGACATCTGTGGCATTGTGTTGTGTGACACAACTGCACATTTTAGAGTGGCCTTTTAATATCCCCAGCACAAGGTGCACCTGTGTAATGATCATGCTGTTTAACAAGCACGTTGATATGAGAAAAACTTAATAACAAATTTGTGCACGTAATTTTGGAGAAATAAGCTTTTTGTGTATATGGAAAATGTATGGGATCTTTATTTTTTTAATTTAATCTTTATTTAACCAGGTAGGCCAGTTGAGAACAAGTTCTCATTTACAACTGTGACCTGGCCAAGATAATGCCAAGCAGTGTGACACAAACAACAACACAGAGTTACACATGGGATAAACAAATGTGCAGTCAATAACACAATAGAAAAGTATATGTACAGTGTGTGCAAATGAGTTAAGATTAGGGAGGTAAAGGCAATAAATAGGCCATAGTGGCGAAGTAATTACAATTTAGCAATTTACACTGGAGTAATATACAGTTGAAGTCGGAAGTTTACATACACTTAGGTTGGAGTCATTAAAACTCCTTTTTCAACCACTCCACACATTTCTTGTTAACAAACTATAGTTTTGGCAAGTCGGTTAGGACATCTACTTTGTGCATGACACAAATAATTTTTCCAACAATTGTTTACAGACAGATTATTTCACTTATAATTCACTGTATCACAATTCCAGTGGGTCAGAAGTTTACATACACTAAGTTGACTGTGCCTTTAAACAACTTGGAAAATTACAGAAAATGATGTCATGGCTTTAGAAGCTTCTGATAGGCTAATTGACATCATTTGAGTCAATTGGAGGTGTACCTGTGGATATATTTCAAGGCCTACCTTCAAACGCAGTGCCTCTTTGCTTGACATCATGGGAAAATCAAAAGAAATCAGCCAAGACCTGAGAAAAACATTGTAGACCTCCACAAGTCTGGTTCATTCTTGGGAGCAATTTCTAAACGCCTGAAGATACCACGTTCATCTGTACAACAATAGTACACAAGTATAAACACCATGGGACCACGTAGCCGTCATACCGCTCAGGAAGGAGCCGCGTTCTGTCTCCTAGAGATGAACGTACTTTGGTGCGAAAAGTGCCAATCAATCCCAGAACAACAGCAAAGGACCTTGCGAAGATGCTGGAGGAAACTGGTACAAAAGTATCTATATCCACAGTAAAACAGGTCCTATATCAACATAACCTGAAAGGCCGCTCTGCAAGGAAGAAGCCACTGCTCCAAAACCGCCATAAAAAAGCCAGACTACGGTTTGCAACTGCACATGGGGACAAAGATCGTACTTTTTGGAGAAATGTCCTCTGGTTTGGTGAAACAAAAATATAACTGTTTGGCCATAATGACCATTGGTATGTTTGGTGGAAAAAGGGAGATGCTTGCAAGCCGAAGAACACCATCCCAACCATGAAGCTAGCGGGCTGGGGCGAGAAGATGGTTCTTCGGCGACATCGTAACAGAAAAGCCTGTTGAGACCACATCGAGCGATCACGTCGGTAGTCCAGTCATGATGGATCGGCGGGGCTCCGTGTCGACAATGAAGGGTCCAGGCCAATTGGAAAAATAGGTATTGTAGCCCTAGAATTAGCTGGTATATGTGCCTAGCTCAAGGCTAGCTGGTGCTTGCTTCGGCACAGAAGCATTACCTAACAGTAGCCACTCGTTTGCAGCTAGCTAGCTGCGATGATCCAGAGTAATGATCCGGTGTAATGATCCAGAGCGGCAGGATTCCGGTCAATGATGTGTTTACATGGTGCGTTTATATTTTTGTTCAGTGTAATACCTCTCTGTGAGGCTTCTGCATCAAACACCACACACTCAACTCACAGAGTAACGGGTACATGTGGAAGGGTATATATACACACACACACACACACACACACACACACACACTCAACTCACAGAGTAATGGGTACACGTGGAGGGGTATGTATACACACACAACTCACAGAGTAACGGGTACATGTGGAGGGGTATGTATACACACACAACTCACAGAGTAATGGGTACATGTGGAGGGGTATGTATACACACACAACTCACAACTAACAGAGTAAAGGGTACACGTGGAGGGGTATGTATACACACACAACTCACAGAGTAACGGGTACATGTGGAGGGGTATGTATACACACACAACTCACAACTAACAGAGTAACGGGTACACGTGGAGGGGTATGTATACACACACACACAACTAACAGAGTAATGTGTACATGTGGAGGGGTATGTATACACACACAACTCACAGAGTAACGGGTACATGTGGAGGGGTATGTATACACACACACACACTCACAGAGTAATGGGTACATGTGGAGGGGTATGTATACACACACAACTCACAACTAACAGAGTAACGTGTACATGTGGAGGGGTATGTATACACACACACACACACACACACTCACAGAGTAATGGGTACATGTGGAGGGGTATGTATACACACACAACTCACAACTAACAGAGTAACGTGTACATGTGGAGGGGTATGTATACACACACACACACACTCAACTCACAGAGTAACGGGTACACGTGGAGGGGTATGTATACACACACACACACACACACACACAACTAACAGAGTAACGTGTACATGTGGAGGGGTATGTATACACACACACACACACGCTCAACTCACAGAGTAACGGGTACACGTGGAGGGGTATGTATACATGTATTCAGGGTCTGAGGTTGAAAATTATCCAGCTGGCAAAAACCGGCACTTTTACTGAAACGTTGAATAATATGCACTGTCCCCGTAAAAATATAAATAAACTCAAACATACATAAACGAACGCACACAACTGAACTATAGAACATAAATACTTGAAAGCACCACATCGCACACAGTGCAGTACTGGAATACCCACAGACACATTTATACAGAGGAAGTTGACAGATAGGTGAGGAAAGAGAGAGGTAGTCGTACCTGCAACAATGCGAAACCAGCCAGTACACAGCTCTTCAGCCATCTACAGCAATCTCCATGGAGCAGGTCGCATATCTGTAGGTCCACAGGCGGATGGAAGGACGAATGGATTAAAAGAGAACTGTAGGGAGAAGAGAGATGTCAAGGAGTCTGTGAGGAGAGAAAGAAAGAGAGGGACCAGTCGTATTAGAGGAGTGATGACGACGGTGAGTACCCTGGCTGAGAGGACACACACACACATAAACACTGAAGGACCTGTGGAGAATGGTAATGTAATGTTCTGTAGAAGTGCTGTCTGGGCCACTCTGTCAGTCAGTGGAGGTACCCCTTCCACTCCCACCCACTGCCCCCCCCCCCATACACAAACAACCTGAGTGTACCTGACCTGTATACAACACACCAACTTCTCTGTGCACTGCAAACTGGTCCAATGACACTAACCCCTTTCACCCTGGAAGAAAGAGGGAAAATTAGAAGGAGAGGAAGGAGAGACGAAGAAGAGATACAGGAGAGAGGAAGAGGAGCAACAGGAAAGAAGAAGAGCGATAAAAGGTGAGAACAGGGGAAATGTGAAGTGAAGAAATGACCTGAAATAGGATAAAAGAGCAACTGAACGTAATAAGCAACTTCTCCTTTTGAAATGTGACTATGAGGCATCGATATGAGTCAGAAACATTTCTTCTAGTGTCATAATTGACTATATAATGTAAATAGAATATTTTTTGTCATAAAGTCAATCCCGTCCAAAACACAAATTCACAAGATAATTAAGGGAAAGAAATATGTAAGGGAATAAAATGTCACCGTAATAGTTTTCCTTGGGTTGGGTGTATTTAAATCCAGCCCACATTACCGAAGTAATCATAAATTCAGAGAGCAGCTGCACATGACTGGATCATAACGCCCATAGTTAATTTAGTTTGATATTGGATATCCCTATGGGCAAGTTAGACCATCAGTAAATTACAAAATGTAATAGCTCCACATTTCAATGACTTAAAACCTCAAACCAACTATAAATTGTAAAAATGTATAATAAATATTGAAAGCATTTAATGAGACAACTAAAAGGTGTGCAACATGTAAATATTGTCCCATTTACATTATGTAATTTATTTAGAGTCCCTAACTAGCCCCATAGATCACTCCGGCCTGCTGAAGCTAATTGGCTATATAAATTGGCTAGCTTGCTAGCTAGTCTCGGCTACTTTCCAGACACAAGACCTGGTTAGACTGTTCCAAGTTATCTAAAAGGGTGAGTGACTAACTTTGTAATGTTTTGGCTGAGTGAAAGTACAAACGCTTCCCACATTCGAACACGCACGCACACACAAACACACACACACACACACATTAAAGGACACCTCAAAAACACAAATCTCATTATGTCACATTTCCTAATAAGGACAATTGAAACCAAGGCTAAATCAGGAAGTTCAGCCCTCTTTAACAGTCTTTCATATATGCAGAAAATAAAACTGTACCATAAAAAGGATGTAAAGATAAACTTTCTGCTGCAGAGACATTGGTGCCTTATGCTGCCCTCTGCTGGTTGTATTGTAACAGTGCATCTCTCACCCTCCCTCTCATAACACTGGCCTTGTAAACTCATCACTCTGATTATAACACTTGGCAGAAGTGTTGAGATGTATTTTAAATGCCACTGTTATGCAACGGTCAACCACCCTTAGATGTCAGGGGTCAATTAATGTTAAATAGAGGTCTAAAACAGGTCAAATTACCTACCACATCAAAATGCAATTTAATCCTAATGGCAGAAACAAATAATATAATAGATTGTACAATATCAGCGGCTAATACATTTTATTTTTCTGACGTCTTAGACTGCATGACTGTAACGACAGACAGACAAATTAAAATGCATCAAGAAATGAAAAACCAAATAGGACACAGTTGTTCTAAGCCTAGAATATCCAGTTGAAGTGGGACACTGCCCGTCTCAGCAGGCCTGATCTGATAGAGTCTCCATCAAACCAGTATAGCTGTGATTGGATTATGAGTCCTGATGGCCCTACATCTATTACACACTTATAATTCATATATAAAACATGACAGCTGGCTGGGTCAACTGACTCTCAAAATGCTGAATGACCTATCCTTACAGTCATGCATCGCCCACTCAGCTCTCGAGCAGTGAGAATGATGTCATTGATATCAGTATATCAGAGCGGAGCCTGCTTCTGCACTGTCATCTCATCTCAATGAATCTCCCTTTCCTCCACCACTTTCAGCCGAGCTCGACAGCTTGCCCTCGATATTTACATCTGAAGTAGGTTTAACTCATGAGAAAGTAGTTCTTAATTGGCAGCTATTTCTTCCACAGGATTGACACTGGAACATGGTGGGGGGATTTTCCATTTCAAATGCAGGAGAATTGGAAAAAAAATAGGCTTCCAAGGCATATCCCTCATCCTCTCCCTCTCTCACTCCCTTTGTCTCTTTCTCTCTTTGACCTACTTTTACCCCCTTTTTCTATCAATCTGCAGCAGCAGAGTGCAGTCTTGCACTTGGCATGTCTTTCCTCCATCAATCCCCTCTGGATCCCTTCAAATCCCTTGTTGACAACAACAGCAGCAGTGTTTACCATAGCTGCGGGAAGTGGGGTTGCTGCAGCATTTAAAAAAAATAACGTTTGGGGTCACTTAGAAATGTCCTTGTTTTTGAAAGAAAAAAACATTTTTTTGTCCATTAAAATGATATCAAATTGATCAGAAATACAGTGTAGACATTGTTAATGTTGTAAATTACTATTGTAGCTGGAAACAGCTGATTTTGAATGGAATATCTACATAGGAATACAGAGGCCCATTATCAGCAACCACTCCTGTGTTCCAATGGCACATTGTGTTAGCTAATCCAAGTTTATCATTAGAAAACCTTTACAATCATTAGAAAACTTTTGCAATTATGTTAGCACAGATGAAAACTGTCGTTCTGATTAAAGAAGCAATAAAACTGGCCTTCTTTAGACTAGTTGAGTATCTGGAGCATCAGCATTTGTGGGTTTGATTACAGGCTCAAAATGGCCAGAAACAAAGATCTTTCTTCTGAAACTCGTCAGTCTATTCTTATTCTGAGAAATGATGGCTATTCCATGCGAGAAATTGCCAAGAAACTGAGGATCTCGTACAACTCTGTGCACTTCTCCCTTCACAGAACAGCGCAAACAGGCTCTAACCAGAATAGAAAGAGGAGTGGGAGCCCCGGTGCACAACTGAGCAATAGGACAAGTACATTAGAGTGTCTAGTTTGAGAAACAGATGCCTCACAAGTCCTCAGCTGGCAGTTTCATTAAATAGTATCTGCAAAACACCAGTCTCAATGCCAACAGTGAAGAGGCACCTCTGGGATGCTGGCCTTCTAGGCAGAGTTGCAAAGAAAAAGTCATATCTCAGACTGGCCAATAAAAATAAAAGATTCAGATGGGCAAAGGAACACAGATACTTGACAGAGGAACCCTGCCTAGAAGGCCAGCATTCCGGAATCACCTCTTCACTGTTGACTTGAGACTCGTGTTTGCGGGTAATTTTTAATGAAGCTGCTAGTTGAGGAAAAAAAAGAAAATGGTGCCGTCTGGTGTGTTTAATATAAGGAATTTGAAATGATGTATACTTATACTTTCAATACTAAAGTATATTTTATCAATTACATTTACTTTTGATACTTAAGTATATTTAAAACCAAATACCTTTACTCAAGTAGGATTTTACTGGTGACTTTCACTTTTACTTGAGTCATTTTCTATTAAGGTATGACATTTGGGTACTTTTTCCTCCACTGCGTATTGTATTCAGCCAATCAGGTTGCAGCAGTCTGTTGTTTCCACTTGGCTGAATGTGGGGCACAACACCAGGATTGGAATTCACATAGGACTTGCAGTATGTTGCCTGACAAAAACAACAACAAAAAAGAACTGGGCAATGTTTATATGGCTCCATTTCAAACAGCCACATTTTTCCCCCCAATGTAAGCTCCATTTGCATGTTATATTGCCATTGCTTGCCGCAACCAAGCAAGAACATTCAACTTTGACCTTTTTGTTGCAATCGTTGTCATGGTAACCTGATGCGAGAGCAAGTTCTAAAGCCGACAGAAATGCACTGCTTTCATGACAACGATTGTAAGTTAGCAGGTCGCCATACTTGTAAATAATTTGTTAGTAATGACCTTGTAATGTGTTCATTTTCCTATTACGGTGAATAAAAAGTTGTCTACAGTTAAACTGAACGTTGTCAGATATGTTCTGATAATTATATTAGGTGGCTAGCCAGTTAGCTAGCTAACAAGCTAACGTTTGCAACAAATCAAAACATTGTCTAGAGAGAGTTGTTTTTAACGTAAACTCACCCCATTCCGTACAAATGTGCGCAACCGCAACATTCAAACGAGGCTACAAAGAAAACTACGTTTTTCACGTTCTGACCATCGTTCGTGTGTGTTTTCCTTGTTTTAGTGTTGGTCAGGACGTGAGCTGGGTGGGCATTCTATGTTGTGTGTCTGGTTTGTCTATTTCTATGTTTGGCCTGATATGGTTCTCAATCAGAGGCAGGTGTTAGTCATTGTCTCTGATTGGGAACCATATTTAGGTAGCCTGTTTGGTGTTGGGTTTTTGTGGGTGATTGTTCGTGTCTCTGTGTTTGCACCAGATAGGGCTGTTTTAGGTTTTCACGTTTCTTGTTTTGTAGATTCTTGTACTTTCATCTTTATTAAAGATGCACAAAACTAACCACGCTGCATTTTGGTCCGCCTCTCTTTCCCCAGAAGAAAACCGTTACACTCAATCTGTAAACTTGATCCAATTATTGACAATGGCATTCTGAGAGGGGGAGGAAGATTAAGCAAAGCTGCTATGCCTACGGAACTAAAGAATCCTATGATCCTGCCCAAAGACTCCTACATCTCCAGACTGATCTTACTCCACATCCATGAGCAGGTTGGCCTCTCACATGCTTTCTAGACTTCGCCAGCAATATTGGATACCGTGTGCCAACTCCTTAGCAAGGAAGATCCTTAAGAGCTGTGTCTTCTGCAGGCGGATGCAAGCTAGAGCTGGAGAACAGAAGATGGCCGCCCTTCCGCAAGATCGGGTGTCACCTGATTTTCCACCTTTCACCCAAGTGGGAATAGATTACTTCGGCCCCATAGAGCTAAAAGCGAGGCCGCGTTCATGTGAAGCGGTATGGTGTGATCTTTATTTGCCTTCTGAG
This sequence comes from Oncorhynchus mykiss, assembly GCF_013265735.2. Classification (NCBI taxonomy): domain Eukaryota; kingdom Metazoa; phylum Chordata; class Actinopteri; order Salmoniformes; family Salmonidae; genus Oncorhynchus; species Oncorhynchus mykiss. Next base: position 85,657,876 of record NC_048569.1, read on the forward strand.
TCGAGCTGTCCATCTAGAAGTTAGTTAGTTATCTAGATACTGATTCCTGCATCAATGCCCTGTGCAGGTTCATCTGTCGAAGGGGCCCAGTAACAAGTATCAGAACAGACAATGGCACCAACTTTGTTGGAACACACAGAGAGCTAGGAGAAGCTCAAAGAGCTGGATCACAACAACATTCAAAATGAATTACTGAAGGAAGGAGTGACATGGTCATTCAAACCTCCCTCTGGAGCCCACCATGGGGGGATATGGGAGGTGGGTGATCTGACTGGTGAAAAATATCCTCTATTCAGTCCTTAAAGAACAAGTACTGGATGATGAGGCTTTGCAGACTGCCTTGTGTGAAGTTGAGGCGATTATGAACGTCAGACCAATCACAACTGTAACAAATGACCATAATGATCTAGATCCCCTGACTCCGAACCATCTGCTTCATCTCAAAGCAAAGCCAGTCCTGCCACCAGGACTATTCCAGAGAAGTGACCTATACTCGCAAAGGAGATGTGAGCAAGTACAATATTTCACTGACCTCTTCTGGAAGAGATGGATCAGGGAGTATCTTCCACTTATGCAGGAGCGGAACAAGTGGAAAAAAACGAAGAGAAACTTCAGTCCTGGTGACCTTGGTCATCGTCGATGACACCGCCCCAAGGAACTCTTGAACTCTTGGCTAATGGGGCGTATGGTGGAGTCGTTGCCAGGGGCCAAAGGTCTTGTCCGGAGAGTCATGGTTAAGACTAAGACCAATATTTTACAGAGACCTATCAATAAACTCTGTCTGCTCCTTGAGGCGACGGAGTGACACAAACACACACACACAGTGCTCCATCTTAGAATCACTTGCACCTCTGATTCGTTGATGTCGTACTCTTACATTCTTTGTCATAGTCATACATTTTTGGACGTCAAACTCTTGACATTTTTGGAAGTTGAACACCTTTACACTTCAACTCAGACTGAGATCTATGGACTATTTTCCTATATGGCACCTTGTATATTTGTATATAGCTATGAACTGTAATAGTGCTCTGGTATAGAATGTTTTGTGTATTGGCTCTACGTTTGAATATTAAGTAATTGTTGTGCATTCAGTGCAGTCAATTAGGGGCCTGTACGTTAGAGCCGATTTGGACATATTTGTATAAAAGACTGAACATACCGAGCTCCATGTACATTTGTGTAAATATATGAAATATTAATGTACATGATGAAATATTAGGTACGTACCTTTGATTTATATTTACCTGATTGAGATATATTCATTTGTTAGTGTAACTCAGTTTTTGCCCCCCCCCCCCCCCCCCCTTGCCCATTCATTGTACTGTGTTTAAGTGTGTTAGGATAAAGGCAGGACAGACATACAGACATACAAACAGGTCATATTATGTATTTTCCATATCAAGTAATCTATGCTTTAAGTTGATTGGAGAATCATGTTTGTGTTAGATATAAGAAGAATAAAACATTTTTGTTGCACCATATTCCTGGATCTCATTGAATATTTGGCCGTTGGGAAACCTTGAGTGTGGACTGTATGCGTACGAAACAACCCCGCTTCAGGCTTGGGCAGTGGCTATGTTAAAAAGGAAAGGAAGCCACTACAACTCCTGAACAGCTAATCAAATGGCTACCCGGTGTCAAGGTGTGCATACTGGTAGCAACATCAGGTGCAGGAGAGCAGAGAGTTGTGAACAGGTGCACACTTTCTTTACGCAGGAGCAAACAGCAGATGAACGCAGCTGCGTCAAACCTCCAGCACAAATAGGCAAAAGTGCAAAGTGCAAAACAGTCACAAATGCTAAATGTTTACAAAGAAACATACTACATGGAATAGCCACGGTACAATGAAAACCAGCCTGGCGCGTCACATAAAACACGAAACACGAAACAATTTCACACAAAGACATGGAGAGGAACAGAGGAATAAATACATGCAGTGTGATTAGGGAATGTAAACCAGGTGTGCAGTGAACAAGACAAAACAAATGGAACAATAGAAAACGGAGCGACGATGGCTAGAAAGCAGGTGACGTCGACCACCAAACGCTGCCCAAACAAGGAGAGGAGCCGAAGTCATGACACCCGGACTATGCATTGTGTCATGACGTTGGCCTGGGGGGTAGATTTATGACAGTCATAAATACCTCTTCCCCCCTTTTTCCTCTCTCTACCCTACTGAGGTTACATTTGCAAAACCCTTGGTTAACATAGAGATTCTGGGAACATCAGAAGGTGGTGGGAAATCAACTATATTCTGGCAATCCGATCAATTGAACATATGCGTTGGTACTTAATGAATATGACGTCAGTTCGGTTGTCATCTGAGACATTCTCATCAATGATAAGATGACATAAACTCTACAGTGGAAAGTCTACACATCAGAGTTATCGGATTCACATGGAATTGTTGTTCAATTTAAATGTTTGAATATGAAATTATTTGTGATGGGATGAAATGTGATTTTAGAGATTTGGGTTTTCATAAGATAGGGCTGCTCAATCAGTGGCCCGCCCCTGTGAAGGGACATGGGCTATAAAACTTTTCAAACACGCTCTCCTCTCCCTTCCTATATAATCCCTTGATGACAATATAACTTCCTGTTCCGAGGACTTGAGGACAACGGTCCTATGTCAGAATGGTTCAGATAATAACTACAGAAGGAAGCCAACATCAGTGTGAGCTTTGGTTGCGAATGGTATGAACTTTGAACTCTTATTCACTACAGAAGTGATACCTCCTAGCCTTTGAGTTAGCAACAGCAGATGCAAACGAGGGTTAGGAAGGAACAGACAGGGTATCCCGTCTATCAACCAACGACGTTACTACAACGTATCCAATTGACAACCAGAGACATTCTTCAAAGGACTCGGTTGGGCAACACGGCCTTCCATCTACCACCAACCTACCGAAGCGCAGCTCAGAGTAAATATTTATTGCATTTTCCTTTTCCAAATGGGCGGTAATTTAGAATGCATAAGATACTGTATTTACGATGGCACAGCTTCTTCCCTTTGTTCCTCAGTCTTCCCGCTCTTTCACTCAAACCCAGCCCCTTTTCTTTTGTGTATCAAGCTGTCATATCTGTTCCACCCGCTAGGGACGTTTTCCTTTATGACGTAATTTGTAATCAAGTTATGATTTAATTATGTATATGTGTAATTCTGTGTGATTAGTTATGTATTTAGTAAATAAATAATTAAACCCAATTTTGTATTACTGATTCAAATTGTTAGCCAGGGTTCGTGCAGATAACCAAGAATTTACAACTTTCAGATGAGACTGAATTAAGATGACGATTAATATTGACTGATATTGATGTAAAATATTACTAGGTCTTTAAGTGTTTATTCAGAAGATAACAGCTCTATAAATATTATTTTGTGGTGCCCGACTCTAGTTAATTACATTTACATGATTAGCTCAATCAGGTAATATTAATTACGGAGAAATTATTTTATAGAATAGCATGTCATATCACTTAATCCGGCATAGCCAAAGACACAACAATTGTGTACATATAGCCTGACTAACCGGTGCACCCGCACATTGACTCTGTACCGATACCACCTGTATATAGCCACGCTACTGTTATTTTTGACAATTTATGTTTTATTTCTTTACTTATCTATTGTTTACCTAATACCTATTTTTTACTTAAAAACTGCACTGTTGGTTAAGGGCTTGTGACCCACAGTTTAACACACACACACACAAACACACAGACACACAGAAACACAGAAACAGACACACACCGAGTGGAAAAGATGAGTTCATCACCAGTGTGTGTGATGCCCCGCTGGTCTGGTCTGGACTAAAGCCTGAACTAACGAGGTGGTCAACAACAACCCAATGTGTTCCTCTTACTCAGAAGCAATTAGCATGTCCACAGGAGCTAGGGCTGTATAAACACACAGCAATACTCAGTCCACTATCACACCCCATCTATAAACATGATTATACAACACACTAACTGCTCTGATGTGCCAGTTCCCCCAATCCCCTAGGACTAGGCTGACTGGGATTTCAAAATGGAGTCAGAGTGTAGACCATCTCTTAGAGACTTTCAAAGGAGTTTAGAAAGTTCCAAAAATATGGATGTAATGTCTCTTTGTGGTGCTAGAGAGAGTGTGATGTTTTTCAACCTTAGCAGGCCATCACCACCAGGCTAAAAGTAGAAAGCTACAACAGCTCTAAGCATAATGAAATCATAAAGGACATGGTGTTCCAGGAAAGATCCATCAACGATCCTTACTTTCATACCCATATTAATCTCTTCCTCTCCTCTATCAGTCTCTCGTTCTGACTGGCCACCCACGAGGATGCTAATATGGGTTATGCGTATGCAGTGACGTATTCAGCAGCCTAGAAACCTAATGTAGGCCGTGGGCTCTTCCTCCTCCCAACCCGGGACTATTTTGTCCTGGTTCCCTTCTAGGCTCTGTTGTCTGGTCTCCATGGGGATACGGAGTCCTAGAATGCCTAGGTTAACTGGTTTCTATACTGGTTCTATAATAGCTGGGTACAATGTTGTGGGATTTGGTGTACGGTACTCTGCAACATTGTTTTCTGCTGTGTTGCAAGGTGCAGTTGTGCTTATGTTGTTCTGTGATGTTGTTATGTGGTTCTATGCTATGCTGCTGTTATTTTGTTCTGTGCTGTTTTGTTGTTATGTGGTTCTATGTTGTTGTTTTGTTGTTCTGTTTTATGTTGTTGTTCTATGTTGTTGTTATGTGGTTCTGTGCTGTTTTGTTGTTATGTTGTTCTGTGCTGTTTTGTTGCTATGTTGTTCTGTGCTGTTTTGTTGTTATGTGGTTCTATGTTGTTGCTATGTGGTTCTGTGCTGTTGTTATGTGGTTCTATGTTGTTGTTATGTGGTTCTGTGCTGTTTTGTTGTTATGTTGTTCTGTGCTGTTTTGATGTTATGTGGTTCTATGTTGTTGCTATGTGGTTATATGTTGTTGCTATGTGGTTCTATGTTGTTGTTATGTGGTTCTATGTTGTTGTTATGTGGTTCTGTGCTGTTTTGTTGTTATGTTGTTCTGTGCTGTTTTGTTGTTATGTGGTTCTATGTTGTTGTTATGTGGTTCTGTGCTGTTTTGTTGTTATGTTGTTCTGTGATGTTTTGTTGTTATGTGGTTCTATGTTGTTGTTATGTGGTTCTGTGCTGTTTTGTTGTTATGTTGTTCTGTGCTGTTTTGTTGCTATGTTGTTCTGTGCTGTTTTGTTGTTATGTGGTTCTATGTTGTTGCTATGTGGTTATATGTTGTTGCTATGTGGTTATATGTTGTTGTTATGTGGTTCTATGTTGTTGTTATGTGGTTCTGTGCTGTTTTGTTGTTATGTTGTTCTGTGCTGTTTTGATGTTATGTGGTTCTATGTTGTTGTTATGTGGTTATATGTTGTTGCTATGTGGTTCTATGTTGTTGTTATGTGGTTCTATGTTGTTGTTATGTGGTTCTGTGCTGTTTTGTTGTTATGTTGTTCTGTGCTGTTTTGTTGTTATGTGGTTCTATGTTGTTGTTATGTGGTTCTATGTTGTTGTTATGTGGTTCTATGCTGTTGTTATGTGGTTCTATGTTGTTGCTATGTGGTTCTATGTTGTTGTTATGTGGTTCTATGTTGTTGTTATGTGGTTCTGTGCTGTTTTGTTGTTATGTTGTTCTGTGATGTTTTGTTGTTATGTGGTTCTATGTTGTTGTTATGTGGTTCTGTGCTGTTTTGTTGTTATGTTGTTCTGTGATGTTTTGTTGTTATGTGGTTCTATGTTGTTGTTATGTGGTTCTGTGCTGTTTTGTTGTTATGTTGTTCTGTGCTTGTTTTGTTGTTATGTTGTTCTGTGATGTTTTGTTGTTATGTGGTTCTATGTTGTTGTTATGTGGTTCTGTGCTGTTTTGTTGTTATGTTGTTCTGTGATGTTTTGTTGTTATGTGGTTCTATGTTGTTGTTATGTGGTTCTGTGCTGTTTTGTTGTTATGTTGTTCTGTGCTGTTTTGTTGTTATGTGGTTCTATGTTGTTGTTATGTGGTTCTGTGCTGTTTTGTTGTTATGTGGTTCTATGTTGTTGTTATGTGGTTCTGTGCTGTTTTGTTGTTATGTTGTTCTGTGCTTGTTTTGTTGTTATGTTGTTCTGTGCTGTTTTGTTGTTATGTGGTTCTATGTTGTTGTTATGTGGTTCTGTGCTGTTTTGTTGTTATGTTGTTCTGTGCTGTTTTGTTGTTATGTGGTTCTATGTTGTTGTTATGTGGTTCTGTGCTGTTTTGTTGTTATGTTGTTCTGTGCTGTTTTGATGTTATGTTGTTCTGTGCTGTTTTGTTGTTATGTGGTTCTATGTTGTTGTTATGTTGTTCTGTGCTGTTTTGTTGTTATGTTGTTCTGTGCTGTTTTGTTGTTATGTGGTTCTGTGCTGTTTTGATGTTATGTTGTTCTGTGCTGTTTTGTTGTTATGTGGTTCTATGTTGTTGTTATGTTGTTCTGTGCTGTTTTGTTGTTATGTTGTTCTGTGCTGTTTTGTTGTTATGTGGTTCTATGTTGTTGCTATGTGGTTATATGTTGTTGCTATGTGGTTATATGTTGTTGTTATGTGGTTCTATGTTGTTGTTATGTGGTTCTGTGCTGTTTTGTTGTTATGTTGTTCTGTGCTGTTTTGATGTTATGTGGTTCTATGTTGTTGCTATGTGGTTATATGTTGTTGCTATGTGGTTCTATGTTGTTGTTATGTGGTTCTATGTTGTTGTTATGTGGTTCTGTGCTGTTTTGTTGTTATGTTGTTCTGTGCTGTTTTGTTGTTATGTGGTTCTATGTTGTTGTTATGTGGTTCTGTGCTGTTTTGTTGTTATGTTGTTCTGTGATGTTTTGTTGTTATGTGGTTCTATGTTGTTGTTATGTGGTTCTGTGCTGTTTTGTTGTTATGTTGTTCTGTGCTGTTTTGTTGCTATGTTGTTCTGTGCTGTTTTGTTGTTATGTGGTTCTATGTTGTTGCTATGTGGTTATATGTTGTTGCTATGTGGTTATATGTTGTTGTTATGTGGTTCTATGTTGTTGTTATGTGGTTCTGTGCTGTTTTGTTGTTATGTTGTTCTGTGCTGTTTTGATGTTATGTGGTTCTATGTTGTTGCTATGTGGTTATATGTTGTTGCTATGTGGTTCTATGTTGTTGTTATGTGGTTCTATGTTGTTGTTATGTGGTTCTGTGCTGTTTTGTTGTTATGTTGTTCTGTGCTGTTTTGTTGTTATGTGGTTCTATGTTGTTGTTATGTGGTTCTATGCTGTTGTTATGTGGTTCTATGTTGTTGCTATGTGGTTCTATGTTGTTGTTATGTGGTTCTATGTTGTTGTTATGTGGTTCTGTGCTGTTTTGTTGTTATGTTGTTCTGTGATGTTTTGTTGTTATGTGGTTCTATGTTGTTGTTATGTGGTTCTGTGCTGTTTTGTTGTTATGTTGTTCTGTGATGTTTTGTTGTTATGTGGTTCTATGTTGTTGTTATGTGGTTCTGTGCTGTTTTGTTGTTATGTTGTTCTGTGCTTGTTTTGTTGTTATGTTGTTCTGTGATGTTTTGTTGTTATGTGGTTCTATGTTGTTGTTATGTGGTTCTGTGCTGTTTTGTTGTTATGTTGTTCTGTGATGTTTTGTTGTTATGTGGTTCTATGTTGTTGTTATGTGGTTCTGTGCTGTTTTGTTGTTATGTTGTTCTGTGCTGTTTTGTTGTTATGTGGTTCTATGTTGTTGTTATGTGGTTCTGTGCTGTTTTGTTGTTATGTGGTTCTATGTTGTTGTTATGTGGTTCTGTGCTGTTTTGTTGTTATGTTGTTCTGTGCTGTTTTGTTGTTATGTGGTTCTATGTTGTTGTTATGTGGTTCTGTGCTGTTTTGTTGTTATGTTGTTCTGTGCTGTTTTGTTGTTATGTGGTTCTATGTTGTTGTTATGTGGTTCTGTGCTGTTTTGTTGTTATGTTGTTCTGTGCTGTTTTGATGTTATGTTGTTCTGTGCTGTTTTGTTGTTATGTGGTTCTATGTTGTTGTTATGTTGTTCTGTGCTGTTTTGTTGTTATGTTGTTCTGTGCTGTTTTGTTGTTATGTGGTTCTGTGCTGTTTTGATGTTATGTTGTTCTGTGCTGTTTTGTTGTTATGTGGTTCTATGTTGTTGTTATGTTGTTCTGTGCTGTTTTGTTGTTATGTTGTTCTGTGCTGTTTTGTTGTTATGTTGTTCTGTGCTGTTTTGTTGTTATGTGGTTCTATGTTGTTGTTATGTTGTTCTGTGCTGTTTTGTTGTTATGTGGTTCTGTGCTGTTTTGTTGTTATGTGGTTCTATGTTGTTGTATGCTGTTGTTATATGGTTCTGTTGTTTTTGTTATTTGGTTCTATGTTGTTTTTGTTATTTGGTTCTATGTTGTTGTTATTATGTGGTTCTATGTTGTTGTTGTGTTGTTCTGTGTTGTTGTTATGTGGTTCTGTTGTTGTTGTTATGTGGTTCCATGTTGTTATGTGGTTCCATGTTGTTGTTTTGTTGTTCTGTTTTATGTTGTTGTTCTGTGTTGTTGTTATGTGGTACTATGCTGTGCTGTTGTTATGTTGATCTGTGCTATGCTGTACCATGCACAGTTGTGTGGTGAGGTTCCTTGTGGAGCCACTGGGGAGAGTGAATATGGGGCACTCCTACACATAGTGCACAGCACACATCAAAGGCCAGAACATTGTGTCGGAGCTCCCCTCTGGCGAAGAACAGCAGAATATAACAGAGGGATACATACACCCCCTCCCCGACAGCCCCTGCTCCTTCCCGACAGCCCCTGCTCCTTCCCGACAGCCCCTGCTCCTTCCCGACAGCCCCTGCTCCTTCCCGATAGCGCCTGCTCCTTCCCGACAGCCCCTGCTCCTCTCTGACAGCCCCTGCTCCTTCCCGACAGCCCCTGCTCCTTCCCGACAGCCCCTGCTCCTCTCTGACAGCCCCTGCTCCTTCCCGACAGCCCCTGCTCCTTCCCGACAGCCCCTGCTCCTTCCCGACAGCCCCTGCTCCTTCCCGACAGCCCCTGCTCCTTCCCGATAGCCCCTGCTCCTCCCTGACAGCCCCTGCGCCGCCTAGTCTTACTTATCAGTGAGTTATTTCACACCAGCTGAGATGTGTCATGTAATAAAGCATATGTTCTCCCTCCCTGACTCAGCTCCCCTACGCACTGCTATAACAGCTCAGCGCCATCCTTTAAACCGCTCTACATGCCCGGGGAAAGCACTCAGCTATGACATTTACAGACTCACACCATGAGTCTGAAGCTAACTTTAAATGTTAGGGTTAGGGGTTAGAAGAGGGAGACTGACAGCCTTTGTACAGGAAAGCCTATAGAATAAAGACATGACCTACGCAGTGCGCACACATCAGCCTGAGTGCTGCCTGGCACTCCGTTCCTCTTCCAGAATCGACTGTCTCTTCCTGCTACCAACCATAGATTGATTATTCATAGGTATGACTCCCTTCCCCTTGCGGAGGAGCCAGTGTGTGTGTGTGTGTGTGTGTGTGTGTGTGTGTGTGTGTGTGTGTGTGTGTGTGTGTGTGTGTGTGTGTGTGTGTGTGTGTGTGTGTGTGTGTGTGTGTGTGTGTGTGTGAGTGTGTGTGTGTGTGAGTGTGTGTGTGCGTGCGTGTGTGTGTGCGTGCGTGTGTATGTGTGAGCGTACTGAACATTAGTTGGGAGGATCAACAGCTTCCTGACCTAGGCCAACATCCCCAACGTAGAATCCCACATCATCCGACACCAACTCTGGCAGACAGGACACTGTGTCCGCATGCCTGACTCAAGGCTGCTTTAACTGGAAGTAGGGAACAGAATGCAAGGGGGGCAAAAGAAAAGGTACAAAGACGCCCTTAAAATTAACCTCAGAAAATGCAACATACACACAACTGGGAACTCCTTGCCACACAGCATGCACACTAACTCCATCAGACTAAGAGGACATCTGCACCACTCTGGCCATTTCAAAACAACAGAAGTGCAAAGATCAACCCACCAAGAAATTCACTGCCCTCCAACCTCGCTGTGTTTGTAGCTCCAGGATCAGCCTTCTCAGATAACAAGCAATTCTGCATGCAGAGACTCACACTCTCTCTCTCCCTCCAGCTAAACATTAGGACCTGCACAACCCCTGTGACCGATCACCATGCATATTCAAGTGGGCCAGTGTGTTACAGAGAGGAATGAGAAGTATGGAGCGACACACACACACACACCTCAGAGTTAGGAAAGATATAAACGAACCTGCTATGACATTTCAATTCAACACTGTGAAGCAGGCCCTGACTCAACAGATATTATGTAATCCACTCAGCCTAATCAATCAGGCTGTCTGTAGCTTAGCTAACTATAGCTCATTTCAAAATGGAAATTATTATTTCTCAATTGTATCAGACAGACGTCTCAAATTGACCACCTCAGGCCTCAATCAGCCTCAGTAAACGACCACTTTGCCCTTTCATAAAAACTGGTCTCTCCTTTCTCTCTATTTCCCTCCCAGTTCTCTCCCTCCGTCTCTGTTCTAACGGAGGTGTGCGATTCCAGAAGGCTCTTTCATGTGGTTGATATCAGTTGCGTAATAAACTTTGACCAGCTGCTAGATTTTCTCAAGTGTGTGTGTGTGTAGTGGGTGTGTACTGTGTGTATGTAGTGAGCCTGGCCAGTGGAGGGTTGTGATGCCTGCCAGGGGGCCAGAGCGGAGCCAGGCCTTGCTAAGTCAGGGGCCTCAGCTCTGGCCCACCACACAACCCATAGTAGATGCGTCAGATCCTGTGGTTGTCACGTGGGGGGACGTCCGTCTGACTATGTCTGTCCTGGGCTGGCATCAGGGTCTACTTCATTTCTGGGTGGAAACTTCATGAAAAGTAATGTAGGAAGTTCCTCTATATGTCATACAACAGCTGATAACTGTACTCTAGTTCACATCAAAACTAGTTAGGCTTCCATGACGACCAAGGAGGAGTTGCGTCATTTCAGAAAATTATCCCTGGAAAGCATATGATTGAAATGTGACCAACAAGCTAACTCCTTCAAATAAAATGACCCGTGTGCTGCCTATTGAGGAACCCTGCCCTAGACTTCATTATTACCATTATGGAAATCATATGTTGTACTCCATTCCACTGAAACTACTGACAAATCACCTGGACAGCCAGAGAGTATCTATAGCTTGATGTATTTTTACTTAGTTGACAATGGAAGTTATATGTCTACTTCTACCTTGGCCTAGGCTCTCTCTTTTATTGGGTCGGGCCCTAAACTGCCAGCTTGGGAACTTGCAACATTTTAGCAACTAACCTATTCCAGCCCTCACATCAGTGAGCTCTGGACAGACACAACTGTTTTTACACAAAGGGAAATGTATTCAGGTAAACTATTTTATGACGTTTCCCCTGGATATATGGGATCCTCAAAGCATGATATTTTGCTCTTTCACACCGAGGCCTGGTCATTATCTTGTAGGATATTGTGGGAAAGATTTGTCAAATACTGTTAGGAAATATTACCATTCAAATTTGGATTAAAAAAAAAAAGAAAATGACTGAGAAGCCCAGTTTATTAGTGGCCAGTTAAGACAATCAGAAATCCGACATCAGACATGCGTGCTGAGGCGCGCGCACTCAGTCAACATTAAGACCACAGAGAAACCAGACACATGCTCATTGCTCACATGCGCCAAACTAAATAGAATAAAAAAAATAACAAAGCTCAGAAATTATGGTATGAAATATTAGGTTGTGAACTCTGCAAACAACGTTTCCACTCCGACTTTACAGTAAACTTCACAGTAAATGACTGTGGGCCTAATCCGTCCAATCATGAACAGAGTGCAATGTAAACAAATGACAATGAACGCGCAAGAATTGAACATTTCAAGAACATTTCAAACGATACTCAAGACACATAATCTTAACATGTTTTAGATGATTTTCACTGACAGCCTCATCTCAATAATCAGCTAGGCTGAAACAATCGACAGCTTTAAAAGTAGCTAATGATCCTGTGGTTGTCACGCTCTCTGTTGAAGTATTCTGAATTATGTTATTTATTCTGTGTAGACAGGAGTAGTTATATCATTTTGGCAAATGGATTGAAATGTACTTTAGGTTACAGTGACTACTGTAACCAAATCTACTACTATTATACCCCCCTCAGCACCCCTTACTCAAAACATCTTCCTGCAGCTATGCCTGGATGTTATGTCTCCTAAATGCCAGTTACCCACTTTTCAAGAACGCCATACTATACACAAAATATTATAGGCCTACTAATAATAGATTACAAAAGATACAGCGAGTTTTTCTTCCCTTTAAATGGATGGGGATATGCGAAATAAATATATATATATTCATATTGAAAATTGCACTGTAGTATCAGTCAGTTAAAATATAAATTAATCTAATCTGGTGTAGTTACATCTGCATCGTGTCCAAAAACGACGTTTATAAATCGAAGATCATGTTCATGAATAATATTCTCTAGCAGAAGTAGCCTATAGGGGAAAGTGTGTCACTTTTTTTCTGGAGGTTCAGGTTGCAATGTGATGAAGTTATCTGTTGACTTTATAACGTGAGGTCATGCTGCTCCCAAAAGCTCCCTCCCTCCATCTCCTCTCGAGAAATTCAAAGTCATGATGGCTCTGCCATAAAATGTTCCTCGACCGTGGAGAAGAAACACAAACATTTTCACACCCAATCGTACCCCGATGATGCAATAGTTTATAAACAAGGAAGCGCGTTCAAAATCACTCTTACTCGACCTCCTTAAACTAGTTTAAACTGTAAAATATCATATTCACCTGTACGTGCACCAGTCTTCTCTTTGCAGTAAATACGTGTGTATTCGACAGAATTAGCATCTAGTCATGTTCAAGGACGCTGTCTCTGCCTCATTTAGGCATGTCGCAGTGCTTGTCACAAGTGGAGCAGCGCATGGGCCATGTGTTGTGTCCAGCAGAACTACAGTCATTGAATTCTCTGGGCTTTAAAAGCAACGTTTCTGTAACGACGTAAGGATGGCAAAAATGAATTATGCATTCCATTATGATACAAACAAACAGATTAATGAGATCAGATTAATGTGTATATATTTTTTGCATTAGAACAAGTTACTAAATGTTTATAAAATAATATATTACAATGCCCTATGTGACACCTCTGATAGTGCAGAAAGTCTGTAAGATTAGTTAACAATAAGATGACTTCAATTGGTAGTTTGCTAATCACGCCTTTTGCTTTTGAAACATCTTGGCACTCAGGTGATGTGAATCTGCATTGAATCTGACTGTAACACACACCACATCTTAGCCACTAATATCTTCTGTAACCATTGACCTGAAGTCTAACCGGGAAGAAACTGTATAGGTATCATGCTGTTGTGCCTTATAATGGTTAATTTCGAACGAGGGGAAATCTATTCCATCTTTCAATTATTGTTATGTCTGATTCAATCGTCACACACAGCATACACTGTTCAATAATATCCATACTTGCATAACTCAACATCTACTAATGCTATTTTTAAAACATAACTGTATGATACAGTGATACAGACAGAGAGGGAGTGAGAGAGGGAGAGACAGAGAGGGTGAGACAGAGAGTGAGACAGACAGAGTGAGACAGACAGAGAGGGAGAGGGCGAGACAGAGAGGGAAAGACAGAGAGGAGAGATAGACAGAGAGGGAGAGAGCGTGAGGGAGAGGGAGAGACAGAGAGAGAGAGACAGAGAGGGAGAGAGTGTGAGGCAGTGAGTTTTGAGAATGAAAAAAGTTTTGAGAATGACACAAATATTAATTTTCACAAACTCTGCTGCCTCAGTTTGCATGATGGCAATTTGCATATACTCCAGAATGTTATGAAGAGTGATCAGAGTGATTGCAATTAATTTCAAAGTCCCTCTTTGCCATGCAAATGACCTGAATCTCCAAAAAACATTTCCACTGCATTTCAGCCCTGCCACAAAAGGACCAGCTGACATCATGTCAGTGATTCTCTCGTTAACACAGGTGTGAGTGTTGACGAGGACAATGCTGGAGATAACGCTGTCATGCTGATTGAGTTCGAATAACAGACTGGAAGCTTCAAAAGGAGGGTGGTGCTTGGAATCATTGTTCTTCCTCTGTCAAACATGGTTACCTGCAAGGAAACATGTGCCGTCATCATTGCTTTGCACAAAAAGGGCTTCACAGGCAAGGATATTGCTGCCAGTAACATTGCACCTAAATCAACCATTTATCAGATCATCAAGAACTTCAAGGAGAGCGGTTCAATTGTTGTGAAGAAGGCTTCAGGGCGCCCAAGAAAGTCCAGCAAGCGCCAGGACCGTATCCTAAAGTTGATTCAGCTGCGGGATCGGGGAACCACCAGTACAGAGCTTGCTCAGGATTGGCAGCAGGCAGGTGTGAGTGCATTTGCACGCACAGTGAGGCGAAGACTTTTGGAGGATGGCCTGGTGTCAAGAAGGGCAGCAAAGAAGCCACTTCTCTCCAGGAAAAACATAAGGGACAGACTGACATTCTGGAAAAGGTACAGGGATTGGACTGCTGAGTCATTTTCTCTGATGAATCCCCTGTCGTGTCTTTACTATCATTAAATTGAAGACTTCGTTTTTATCAAAGATTCTCTGTAATTAGTATTATGCGATCAAACTGATTAATCACGTAACCGTAATTAACTAGGAAGTCGAGGCACCAAGGAAAATATTCAGATTACGAAGTTATAATTTCCCAATATAACCTTTCAGATATTTTCATATCTGATCAATAGTCTTCTGATTAATAAATTATTTATTTCACCTCACGTTAGTCTCATTCCAAACGTCGTAAATTGTTGGTTATCTGCACGAACCCAGTCTTCACTATGAGTCATCCATACATCAATTGTCTTAAATCATTTATTTATTACTAACTAAGTAATTCACAGATATGCATAAACAAAACAACAAAGTAAATATGGTTACAAGAAATGATAGGAGAATGTGCCCTAGTGGGCTAAACCGGCGGCTTGGTGGACAAAAGGGGAAGTCAGCTGAGAAGTCACTACAGAGTTGATAATTATAACAATTTAAATACTAATCCTTTGCACATGAATGCTCAGTAATTCGGGAACAATTGCAATCAATATATACAGTATATTTACGCTCAGTGTGTCGTCTTGATTGCTGTTGAAAAGTTAGTTTCTGTTGGAGAGTTTCCGTCCTCTCTCTCTCGCTCTCAATTCAAGGGCTTTATTGGCATGGGAAACATGTGTTAACATTGCCAAAGCAAGTGAGGTAGATAATATATAAAGTGAATATATAAAGTGAAAAACAATAAAAATGAACAGTAAACATTACACATACAGAAGTTTCAAAACAATAAAGACATTACAAATGTCATATTATATATATACAGTGTTTTAACAATGTACAAATGGTTAAAGGACACAAGATAAAATAAATAAGCATAAATATGGGTTGTATTTACAATGGTGTTTGTTCTTCACTGGTTGCCCTTTTCTCGTGGCAACGGGTCACAAATCCTGCTGCTGTGATGGCACACTGTGGAATTTCACCCAGTAGATATGGGAGTTTTTCAAAATTGGATTTGTTTTTGAATTCTTTGTGGATCTGTGGAATCTGAGGGAAATATGTGTCTCTAATATGGTCATACATTGGGCAGGAGGTTAGGAAGTGCAGCTCAGTTTCCATCTCATTTTGTGGGCAGTGAGCACATAGCCTGTCTTCTCTTGAGAGCCATGTCTGCCTACGGCGGCCTTTCTCAATAGCAAGGCTATGCTCACTGAGTCTGTACATAGTCAAAGCTTTCCTTAATTTTGGGTCAGTCACAGTGGTCAGGTATTCCGCCGCTGTGTATTCTCTGTGTAGGGCCAAATAGCATTCTAGTTTGCTCTGTTTTTTTGTTAATTCTTTCCAATGTGTCAAGTAATTATCTTTTTGTTTTCTCATGATTTGGTTGGGTCTAATTGTGCTGTTGTCCTGGGGCTCTGTAGGGTGTGTTTGTGTTTGTGAACAGAGCCCCAGGACCAGCTTGCTTAGGGGACTCTTCTCCAGGTTCATCTCTCTGTAGGTGATGGCTTTGTTATGGAAGGTTTGGGAATCACTTCCTTTTAGGTGGTTATAGAATTTAACGTCTCTTTTCTGGATTTTGATAATTAGTGGGTATCGGCCTAATTCTGCTCTGCATGCATTATTTGGTGTTCTGCGTTGTACACAGAGGATATTTTTGCAGAATTCTGCGTGCAGAGTCTCAATTTGGTGTTTGTCCCATTTTGTGAAGTCTTGGTTGGTGAGCTGACCCCAGACCTCACAACCATAAAGGGCAATGGGCTCTATGACTGATTCAAGTATTTTTAGCCAAATCCTAATTGGTATGTTGAGATTTATGTTCCTTTTGATGGCATAGAATGCCCTTCTTGCCTTGTCTCTCAGATCGTTCACAGCTTTGTGGAAGTTACCTGTGGCGCTGATGTTTAGGCCAAGGTATGTATAGTTTTTTGTGTGCTCTAGGGCAACAGTGTCTAGATGGAATTTGTATTTGTGGTCCTGGTGACTGGACCTTTTTTGGAACACCATTATTTTGGTCTTACTGAGATTTACTGTCAGGGCCCAGGTCTGACAGAATCTGTGCATAAGATCTAGGTGCTGCTGTAGGCCCTCCTTGGTTGGTGACAGAAGCACCAGATCATCAGCAAACAGCAGACATTTGACTTCGGATTCTAGCAGGGGGATTCTCTCTCTCTCTCTCTCTCTCTCTCTCTCTCTCTCTCTCTCTCTCTCTCTCTCTCTCTCGTGGTTAGAGGGGATAGTTCAGAGCGACATTCATTCATGTTGCTGTAGAATGTATGTTTCGGCGGTTGTCGTTCTTCACGTTCAATGATACCGAATTCCTAGCTGCAGACTAGTAATTAATATCAAAGACTGGTTCTTATTCTGTCGGTATCGATAGTCTAAGAGTTTAACCACGTGTGTATGGTTAAACGATTCAGCAATGGTCTGCAACCTTTGTCCTCCCGTGATTTAGAGAAACATGGTCTAGTTGAGAATTTCTCAAGGTTGGGTTTTATTCGGAATTGCAGAAAATTCATGTCGTTGTCAAGAAAAGCCTTTGACACTTATGAAATGCCTGTCATTATACTTCAGTATTCCATAGTAACATCTGACAAAAAATATCTAAAGACACTGAAGCAGAAAACTTTGTGGAAATTAATATTTTTGTAATTCTCAAAACTTTTGGCCACGACTGAACAGTTTGATTGTGCTAATGTTGTCTCCCCTCTTCTCCTTTCCTCTCTGCTTTCTCCTGCCTCCCCTTGCTTTCTCCTGCCTCCCCCTGCTTTCTCCTGCCTCCCCCTGCTTTCTCCTGCCTCCCCTTGCTTTCTCCTGCCTCCCCCTGCATTCTCCTGCCTCCCCCTGCATTCTCCTGCCTCCCCCTGCTTTCTCCTGCCTCCCCTTGCTTTCTCCTGCCTCCCCTTGCTTTCTCCTGCCTCCCCATGCTTTATCCTGCCTCTCCCTGCATTCTCCTGCCTCCCCTTGCTTTCTCCTGCCTCCCCTTGCTTTCTCCTGCCTCTCCCTGCATTCTCCTGCCTCCCCTTGCTTTCTCCTGCCTCCCCTTGCTTTCTCCTGCCTCTCCCTGCATTCTCCTGCCTCCCCCTGCTTTCTCCTGCCTCTCCCTGCATTCTCCTGCCTCCCCTTGCTTTCTCCTGCCTCTCCCTGCTTTCTCCTGCCTCTCCCTGCAGGAGTTATGTTCCGAATTCCAATTTGTTGTGGCTAACGTTAGCTAGGTGGCTAACGCTAATGTTAACAAGCTCTATGGGTTAGGGGTTAAGGTTAGGGTTAAGGTTAGCGTTAAGGTTAGGAGTTGGGTTAAAGGGTTAGGGGAAGGGTTAGCTAAAAGGGTTAAGGTTAGGATTAGAGGAAGGGTTAGCTAGCATGCTAAGTAGTTGCAAAGTAGCTAATTATCTAAAATGCTGAAGTTAATATTTTATTTGTAATTTTTTTAAACCTTTATTTAACTAGTTGTCCTTAATGAGATTCGAATACTCAACAATTGGGTTGCTAGACATTTGCGTTATATGCCTCCCCATCCACCCCAACCAACCACACTCCTTTTGTTTTTGCCATAAGTAACTTTCTGTCTTATGTAACCATACCAAATGTAACATATCATACTAACTTGAGTGTCTCAGATTTACGTTTACTGTGTTACATCTAGTCTTTGAGACCAGTTTGCTCCCCTGCTATCTCCTGCCTCCCTTTGTCTCCCCCTCTTTCTCCTGCTTCCCCCGCTTTCTCCTGCTTCCCCCGCTTTCTCCTGCCTTCCCTGATTTCTCCTGCCTCCCCTGCTTTCTCCTGCCACCTTCTGCCTCCTCTTGCTTTCTCCTGCCTCTCCCCTGTATCCCCCTGCTCCCCCTGCCTCTAACAGCTGCATAGAGCTGTGCTCCAACAGTTCCTCCCCCTGCCTCTAACAGCTGCATAGAGCTGTGCTCCAACAGTTCCTCCCCCTGCCTCTAACAGCTGCATAGAGCTGTGCTCCAACAGTTCCTCCCCCTGCCTCTAACAGCTGCATAGAGCTGTGCTCCAACAGTTCCTCCCCCTGCCTCTAACAGCTGCATAGAGCTGTGCTCCAACAGTTCCTCCCCCTGCCTCTAACAGCTGCATAGAGCTGTGCTCCAACAGTTCCTCCCCCTGCCTCTAACAGCTGCATAGAGCTGTGCTCCAACAGTTCCTCCCCCTGCCTCTAACAGCTGTATAGAGCTGTGCTCCAACAGTTCCTCCCCCTGTCTCTAACAGCTGCATAGAGCTGTGCTCCAACAGTTCCTCCCCTGCCTCTAACAGCTGCATAGAGCTGTGCTCCAACAGTTCCTCCCCTGCCTCTAACAGCTGCATAGAGCTGTGCTCCAACATTTCCTCCCCTGCCTCTAACAGCTGCATAGAGCTGTGCTCCAACAGTTCCTCCCCCTGTCTCTATGGATGTTATCTTAAACGCTATCTGATTTTATTTCCCAGGAGCACTCAACTGCCTGAGGTGTAGACCCAGCCCCTCTAAACAGCAGATGCTCAGGAGGTGGAGAATGGGAGGTCTTACAGTTCTTCAGCAGCACTGTGCCGTGCATCATTCACATAAAGGGAGGCATTTAGACCCTGTGAAAACACAACATAATGTCATCTCAACGACCTGAAACACAGCAGCAGCGACATGTGTGTGTGTGTGTCTATGTTTGCAAGCTCAAAGAATAGAGCTACAGTGCTATGAAAAAGTTGATCATTTTCTCTTCTTTTGCATATTTTTGATACTGAATGTTATCAGATCTTCAACCAAAATCTAATATTAGATGAAGGGAACCTGAGTGAACAAATAACACAACAATTACATCCTTAATTCATTTAATAAGCAAAGTTATGCAACACACAATAACCCTGAGTGAAAAAGTAATTGCCCCCTTATACTCAATAACTGGTTGTGCCACCTTTAGCTGAAAGTATCCAACCAAATGCTTAGATCAGTCTCTCACATCGCTGTGGAGGAATTTTGGCCCCCTCTTGGCCCATGCAGAACTGTTTTAACTCAGCGACATTTGTGGGTTTTCAAACATAAACTGCTTGTTTCAAGTCCCGCCACAACCTCTCAATTGGGATTAGGTCTGGACTTTGACTAGGCCATTCCAAAACTTTAGATTTATTGCTTTTTAGACATTTTCATGAAGACTTGATTGTGTGTTTTGGATCATTGTCTTGCTGCATGACTCAGAAGCGCTTCAACTTCAGCTCACAGACGGATGGCCTGACATTGTTCTGTAGAATTCTCTGATACAGAGCAGAATTCATGGTTACTTCTATTAAGGCAAGTCGTCCAGGTCCTGAGGCAGCAAAGCATCCCAAATCATCACACTATCACATCACACCATGCTTGACCGTTGGTATAAGGCTTTTACTGTGGAATGCAGTGTTTGGTTTTCACCAGGTATAATGGGACCCATGTGGTCCAAATAGTTATACTTTTGACTCATCTGTCCATAGAACATTCTTCCAAGAGTCTTGATGATCATCCATGTGCTTCCAGGTGCTTTTTGACAAACTTGAGTCAACGTTTTGGATGAGATGGGTCCCATTGTGTGGTATTAAGGAGGAGGAAGATGAGGATGAGAAAGAGAAGGCAGAAGAAAAGGAGCAGAGGGAGGAAGAGAAGGAGGAGGGGGAAGAGGAAGAGAAGGAGGAGGAGGTAGGAGAGGACAAGAAGGAGGAGGAGGAAGAGAAGGAGGAGTAGTGGGAAGAGAAGGAGGAAGAGAATGAGGAGGAAGAGGAGGAAGAGGAGGAGGAAGAGAAGGAGGAGGAGGAAGAGGAAGAGAAGGAGGAGGAGGTAGGAGAGGACAAGAAGGAGGAGGAGGAAGAGAAGGAGGAGTAGTGGGAAGAGAAGGAGGAAGAGAATGAGGAGGAAGAGGAGGAAGAGGAGGAGGAAGAGAAGGAGGAGGAGGTAGGAGAGGACAAGAAGGAGGAGGAAGAGAAGGAGGAGTAGTGGGAAGAGAAGGAGGAAGAGAATGAGGAGGAAGAGGAGGAAGAGGAGGAGGAAGAGAAGGAGGAGGAGGAAGAGGAAGCGAAGGAGGAGGAGGTAGGAGAGGACAAGAAGGAGGAGGAGGAAGAGAAGGAGGAGTAGTGGGAAGAGAAGGAGGAAGAGAATGAGGAGGAAGAGGAGGAAGAGGAGGAGGAAGAGAAGGAGGAGGAGGAAGAGGAAGAGAAGGAGGAGGAGGTAGGAGAGGACAAGAAGGAGGAGGAGGAAGAGAATGAGGAGTAGTGGGAAGAGAAGGAGGAAGAGAATGAGGAGGAAGAGGAGGAAGAGGAGGAGGAGGAAGAGAAGGAGGAGGAGGAAGAGAAGGAGGAGGAGGAAGAGAAGGAGGAGGAGGAGGAGGAAGAGAAGGATGAGTAGTGGGAAGAGAAGGAGGAAGAGAATGAGGAGGAAGAGGAGGAAGAGGAGGAAGAGAAGGAGGAGGAGGAAGAGAAGGAGGAGGAGGAAGAGGAAGAAGAGAAGGAGGAGGAGGAGGAGGAGGAAGAGGAAGAAGAGAAGGAAGAGAAGGAGAAGGAGGAGGACAAGGAGGAGAGAGAATGAGGAAGAGGAGCAAGAGGAGGACGAGAAGGAGGAGTCGGAGGAAGATGAGGAAGAGGAACAAAGGAGGAGAAAGAGGAGGAGCAGGAAGAGAAGGAGGAAGATGAGGAAGAGGAGGAAAGGGATTGGGGAGGAGGAAGAGGGCATCACATTGCCCTCTACCAGGAAAATGTGCGAATGCAGCATTTGATCCTGCTGGCCTCCAGCCTCAATAGTGTATTTTAAACATGGCTGAGAACCATAAACCTATGATGATGCACTGGGGCCTTACAAGAGGTCATGGGGATAATCTCAATTGCATGTTCCTCTCGCCCTCTCCCCTTTCTCCTCGCCTTCTTCTCAAAACCCATTGGAGGCGACCGCCAGAGGTCCCTCAACTTTGACCTTCTCTTCCACTGGGTTTTGAGAAGGAGGCGAGGAGAGAGAAACATGTAATTTAGATTCTCCCACAGAGAGAGGAGGAAGGGGGTTAGAGGTAGATGGGGGGGTAGAGATTAACCTCCTAACCTGCTGCTTGGGGCAAGTGTCCCCTAACACTTCAGCTGCGGGACCTCACCTGTCACCCACCTGTTTCGGATTTTGCACATGACCAATTACGATGACCGCGTTTCATTTGGGCTTCTCAGGGCCACATTGACGTCAAAGACCCTGCAGAAGCACAAGCATAGTTTAGGCAACTATGTTCTGACTACAAACATACACCCTCTCTGCAGATGTCCAGCTGGACCTGAGTCATACACCACATCTGGACCTGAGACATACACCACATCTGGACCTGAGACATACACCACATCTGGACCTGAGACATACACCACATCTGGACCTGAGTCATACACCACATCTGGACCTGAGACATACACCACATCTGGACCTGAGACATACACCACATCTGGACCTGAGACATACACCACATCTGGAGGAGATCAAAACTAAACCAACCATGATCAGTTGATGCACATAAAACTAAAAATACAAGTGGACATGTGTGTAAGAAAATGCATAAGTTTAGGCAATAAGTTATAAATAATCAAAGGAATGTACAGTACTGTACTCTATTGACAAATATATATATACTGTATAAGCTAGCTATATATGCTAGCTCAATAAGATCTGTTCATCCTGTTTTTCATTACTTAAAGTAAATGATCAACAAAAAAATCCCTCCCCCCCCTAAAGTCACTGAGACACACCCCCCCAAAGACTCCCACTGAGACACACACCCCCAAAGACTCCCACTGAGACACACACCCCCAAAGACTCCCACTGAGACACACATCCCCAAAGACTCCCACTGAGACACACACCCCCAAAGACTCCCACTGAGACACACACCCCCAAAGACTCCCACTGAGACACACACCCCCAAAGACTCCCACTGAGACACACACCCCCAAAGACTCCCACTGAGACACACACCCCCAAAGACTCCCACTGAGACACCCCCCCCCCCAAAAGACTCCCACTGAGACACACATCCCCAAAGACTCCCACTGAGACACACACCCCCAAAGACTCCCACTGAGACACACACCCCCAAAGACTCCCACTGAGACACACACCCCCAAAGACTCCCACTGAGACACACACCCCCAAAGACTCCCACTGAGGCACACACCCCCAAAGACTCCCACTGAGACACACACCCCCAAAGACTCCCACTGAGACACACACCCCCAAAGACTCCCACTGAGACACACACCCCCAAAGACTCCCACTGAGACACACACCCCCAAAGACTCCCACTGAGACACACACCCCCAAAGACTCCCACTGAGACACACACCCCCAAAGACTCCCACTGAGACACACACCCCCAAAGACTCCCACTGAGACACACACCCCCAAAGACTCCCACTGAGACACACACCCCCAAAGACTCCCACTGAGACACCCCCCCCCCAAAAGACTCCCACTGAGGCACACATCCCCAAAGACTCCCACTGAGACACACACCCCCAAAGACTCCCACTGAGACACACACCCCCAAAAGGCTCCACTGAGACACACACCCCCCAAAACTCCCACTGAGAGTAGAGAAATCTAAGCATGATCCTCATCACCATTTCCTGTTCTTGCTAAAAATAAAGATGCAAGATGTTCTTCCCTGGCCACTGGGGAAAGGGTGATGGTCTGCTGCTGGGAACCATTCTGGGTATTTTTGTCTTGTTAAGTTTTGTAAACATCTTCTCTCTCTGTGTGAAGGGAGACATCTGACATTTTGTATCAGTATTTCCTTCATCCGTATGCGTAGCTCAATTTATAAAAAGAGATATCAGTATCTTCATCTCTTTTTTATTTGGGGTAGGGTAGGGGGGTAGACAAGACCATGGGGTATGGGGCCAGACAAGGCCATGGGGTAGGGTAGGGGGACAGACAAGACCATGGGGTAGGGGGCCAGACAAGGCCATGGGGTAGGGTAGGGGGACAGACAAGGTCATGGGGTACGGTAGGGGGACAGACAAGGCCATAGGGCAGGGTAGGGGGACAGACAAGGTCATTGGGCAGGGTAGGGGAACATACAAGGTCATTGGGCAGGGTAGAGGAACAGACAAGGTCATTGGTCAGGGTAGGGGGACAGACAAGGTCATTGGGCAGGGTAGGGTGGCAGACAAGGTCATGGAGCTGGGTAGGGGGACAGACAAGGTCATTGGGCAGGGTAGGGGGACAGACAAGGTCATTGGGCAGGGTAGGGGAACAGACAAGGTCATTGGTCAGGGTAGGGGGACAGACAAGGTCATTGGGCAGGGTAGGGTGGCAGACAAGGTCATGGAGCAGGGTAGGGGGACAGACAAGGTCATGGAGCAGGGTAGGGGGACAGACAAGGTCATTGGGCAGGGTAGGGGGACAGACAAGGTCATTGGGCAAGGTAGGGAGACAGACAAGGTCATTGTGCAGGGTAGGGGGGCAGACAAGGTCATTGGGCAGGGTAGGGGGGCAGACAAGGTCATGGGAAATTGTTGTCAACACAGACCATTGATATGATTATCCTCTTTGAAGATTCATCCAAAGAGCGAGGTCAGGGGAGGTTGCAAGGGTGTGTGTGTGTGTGTGTGTGTGTGTACACTGAAGTGCTCGAGGAAAGGCTGAGGCTTTCAAGAGCTGAGACAGCCTCTACCAATAAAACTCTACACATCTTTGGACCATGGCGAATGAAGAGAAGTGCCTGGTTTCCTACAGCTAGTGTGTCACTGTGGGCCTTATGTCATGTTAGGACCAGACTGTCTGTTAGGGGGGATGTCACAGTGAGTGCTTGTCTCGCCACATTAAAACATATCCAGTGTGATGGTTGAGCAGCTGCTAGCACTGTGAAATAAGGACACAGAGACAGAGATATTCATGCTTTGTTTTTTAATCACTTCATAGAAAAAGTATTTTCTGATATTTTAACACAATATACAATATTATACCATACATTGTGTGAAACACATGTCCGCTGCGACTGTAACACGTTAGGTAGGTTTTCAAAAGACAGGTCAAATAAAAAAACATCTCTCATGCAGATAGTGCCAAGCGTGGCTAACCACGACTCGGACCAAAATGTTTAACATAGATTAACAATGTTATACTGGTGACAAATTTGAATTTCAAAACTGCTAACAAGTTTTGGTCAAATCAAAATAGTTCACAATAGCACAATCAATTACAAGAAGATCACATGTTTGTAACGATTCATCACGTTCAGCTCAGAGATATTGTAGCATGCCACCAATAATCCCCCTGAACTACTTTACATGGAAGGACATGTAAAGGAGCAGACACTCTGTCTGTCTTTCTGTTGTTATTCCTTACTTCTGTCGAACCAGTAGATCTGAACCCCAAATCAGCAATCTGCATTGAAAATGTTGCACAGAGGAGCATGGATTAGTCACTACTACAAGCTGCTAAGAGGAGAACGTCTCGGTGTGGACTAGTGATAGACTACAGTATCAAAGCTACTCCACAGCTTATCATAGCTATACCCAGGCCTCTGTTGTTTAACATGTCCTCTATGCGTTGTAAACCTACAGGTTGTGAATATGTCTCTTTAGCTGCTGCTCAGGGCACTCAAACATTTGTGCGAATATATATTGACTTATTATATAATATAAAAAAACAAATAGAGGATATAAAAAGCCTCCGACGCAGAGCCCTGTACATGTTAGACACTCCCCTTCCAGGTAATGCAAGTGCATATAAATTAAAATAGATTTACACTGACTGAAACAGTATTCTTATGTACAGTACAACTGAATGTAATGAATACACTGTTATAAACAGCAAAGGACCAGCTTGAGCTCTAGTGACAGACAATAAGAGGAGTCATGTTGAGCCTAGGTGACAAAGACTAACATGTATACACACACGTACTCTCACATTTTATGACATGCACACACACACACACGCACACGCATCGACGCACATGATTACCATGTAAGCCTGCTGGAGTGAGTGAGGTTATAGACAATAAGGTAGTTGAAGTACCTTTGAGTATGTCAGTAAACCTAAGTGAATAATGGAGAATAGGTCATAGATGCTGAATAGGCCATCATGAAAACCAGCCATGGAGGCCTGTAAAGGACAATCTGCCTTGCAGACTGCCTGGAGTTGACGGTCTTAATGCTGACCCACAGTGACAGTGAATTACACTGTCCGGGGCCTTTTGGTTTGGTGTCTCTGTCACATCATCTCTAGATAACCTACTACTGTGGGTCATCATCCTCTTGTTCTCAGCAATAAGTATTTTTCTCCTCGGGTTTGGGTTTTGCAGCAGAGGATTACATTTAACTGACTAAATCCTGATAAACTTCCCGTCCGGTCAGGAAATGTGATACAGTTAGTGGGAAGGGAAGATTAAGGTCAATGGGTAGAAGCAGAACCTCGTTCCCGTTTATTAGGTGGATGAATAAATAGCTGAACTGTATGAACCATGTGAATAATTATAGTGCAGCTGACTTCTAGACATGCAGCCGCCCGGCCACCTTTCATCATCTGGACCGGTCCTGATTCTACAGGGATAGGGGGTCCTTCCTTGGTTAGATTGTTACATTATCAGAACCAGTTAGGTTTTGGAATCTTTGGTCCAGTAGGATTAATAGACGACAGCAGGATACCTCGAGAGGAAGCTGGAAAAAGCCTTCCAACTGCATGTGATAAGAAACTTTGCTTTGGCTGCCAAGTGCTATTTCTGTCTATGACGTTGACATTTGTTTGGAGTCTGAACGATATCAGGATTTGATCCATGAGGGAGATTGTGGGGAAACAGGTTAGATGTCAGAATGTTGTGTAACTGTTTTGTGGAGCTAAAGTGAACATCTATCTATTTGTCTACAGTGAGGTCTGACAATCTAGACATGCAACACGAATGTGTACATTGTGTACATTTAATTTCCATATAGAAACATATTTTGTACATGGATTAAGATGACAGAATGTGTACATTGTGTACATTTCATTTCCATATAGAAACATGGATTTTGTACATGGATTAAGATGACAGAATGTGTACATTGTGTACATTTAATTTCCATATAGAAACATGTATTTTGTACATGGATTAAGATGACAGAATGTGTATTTCTTATTATGGGAAAACATGTTTTTAGCATTTGATGGGTATGTCCAGAAATTGTTTGTCTAAGTTAGTTTGGATTTCTTCTATTGCCCAATAGTAGTAGGAAGACTGTTCTCTTTGTCTGAGATATAAAAGGATTTTGCTCTTGAGCTTTCGAAAAAAACAAAAAAACAACAACATTCATACTAAAGTGTGTTCAATAAATTAAAAAACAATTCAAAAGATAATAGTAAAAAGGCACACAAAAGTCCTCTGACAAATGATACAAGAAAAAAGTGAACATATTTTTTTCTCTCTATATAAACTCATGTCCATCAATCAGTAGTTCATAAGCTACCTCATGACATCCCATTTCAGTAAAAAAGTCACAAGGTACAAAACTTCTCTCAGTAGTAGTGTCGACATTTCAGATGCCAGTCGAATGGAAAAACAACCATTTCCCAGATTGGCCCAAGTCCTTCATTTCATTTCCTCAGAGGCCTTTCCGTCAATCCTTCAGGCCCAAAATGTTTGCAGCATTTTTCCTGAGAACTCCGTAGCCGCCCCACTGAAACTGTCCCTCTGTTGCCGGCTCCTAACGGTGCAAGGATGGGGGGGTTGAAACTGACGCCCCATGCGAGCTCAAACTAAGACCCCCGTGGGCTTGTTAAAAAGCACAGCTGCAGGATTTCTCCTGTTTAAAATATTAAACCAACCACCATTGCGGTGCAGCCGAGCCCATTAAGTGTCTGTGGGTGATGCATCGTGGGTAATTATCGCTATGGATGACGTGGGCTCCATGGATTCCTCGGGGTCCTGACAGTCAAAGTAGTCAACCGGAGACCGAGACGACTCCCCCAAAACATCCTCTTCCTCCTCCTCATCCTCCTGGCTCTGTTCATCTTTCTCTGTACCCTCAGAGTCCTCCTCCTCCAGGGTGAGTTCAAACTGGAACTTGTCTCCCACCTGGCCCCCTTCACCTCCACCCTGCTCACGCTGCTCCGTGGCCCAGGGAGGAGAGGGGCTATGGGGAATCATGCTCTGGTACCAGTTCCTGTTGTCCTCCAGAGTGTCCAGGATGTCCTGAGCATCAGGGTGCACCAGGTCAGCCCACGTCTCCCACAGAGGGTGGACGATGTAGTCTATGAAACCCACCTGGAGAGAGGGAGGGAAAGGGAACAGTAGTGAGTCAGGAGTCGGAGTGTGTATGTGTGTGTGTGTGTATATGTGTGTCTCTGTATGTCCAGTATCATACCTGGCTTTTCTCTACTGAGGCAGTGTGTTTGTCACACATGGGGCTGATCTCCATGCCTCTCTCCCTCTCCCTGTCTCCCTGGTGGAAGAACTCCTCCATGATGCGGTCGGTCCACTGACGGTACAGCTCCAGGGACTTGGTCGGGTTACTCAGGTCAGCACAGTGAACCATGTTCCTCAGCACCTGATGGAGAGACGGAGGGAGAGAAGAAGGTGAGAGTGATATGGAGTGGTAGGAGAGAAAGCGAGAAGAAGAAAGATGGCTAGAGAATGAATGAACAAGGTTGAGGAAGAGAGCAGGAGGAGACAGGTGAAAATGGAGTGAAGGAGCAGTCTAAACCATGTTACTAAATCTAGATGATGATGATGATGATGAAGATAAGCCCACCTGTATTCTGTCGGTGTAGTTGTCCAGCAGCAGGACCCCAGAGCTGGTCACCTTCTTGGTCTCCACCATGGTCTTCAGGTCAGCTAACAGACTCATGTGCTTGGACATGTCAGTGGCCAGAACCATTTCGATGACCATCTTCCTCAGGCTCTGCCTCTGCTTCTTGGTCAGGCTCTGGAAGATGTCACAGTTGTCCTCCTGCAGCAGCTTGAAGCCCACAGCTAGATGGTGGTTCTCTAACACGGACTCATCGTTGTACATCAGGGCCAGCTCAGAGTCTGAGGGAGACAACAGACAATGAATCAGTCACTTGTTCAACACAGTTGATGAATATGGATATCTATACAGTATCTATAGATACTTCTCATATATTTATTCTATACATTATTCACATAACAGTAACAGGTGTAAGAGAAAGACTCACTGGTATTGATGAGGAACTGGTTGGACACCCCCGGGTGGTCCACATCATGGATTGCTGCAGCAAAGATGGCCGCCAAAATCTCTAGATCGCTGAAGACCGCCTATGTGAGAGAGAGGGTCCAGGGTTAAGAATTTCTCAAGAGAAACAGTCAAAGAACAGAACAGCTACAGGGAACAGCTAATCCCAGTGCAGCCCACTCCCATTGATTCCCATGGCTAGGGTTGCTATCGCTAACAGCCAACATAGTGTAAACACAAGTCAGAGCCAGATGAGTGCTGGCCTACATTAGCGAAATGACTATCTTATGCTAACCATGTCTCTGTCTCTCTATAGGCACCCATACATAGCGGTTTGACACTGGCTGTAAGAGCAGGGCTGTACACATGATGGAGGGAAGGAGGGACGGATGGGGTGACTGTAAAACAGGAGGAGAGCGGCTGGTGACATGCTGAGGGCTAGGTCACGCTGTTAACTACGTCATGGATGAGTTTCCACTGTATATATATATAGAACCACAGAGAATGGAGCTGTGAGAACAAACAGAATGGGGTGAGGGAGGGGGCAAGGAGAGAGAGAGGAATAGGGGATAACTTTTGGTTTACGTCTAAAGACTGAGGGAAGATGACTTAGGGAGACTTACAGAACCATAAGATTCAAGGGTTGGGGTGAGAGTAAGGACAGAGCACTAATGTGGAATTCTATTAGCTCAGATGGGTGTGGGATAAGGGTGAGGTAATGGTAGGGTGTGAGGTAAGGGTGAGGTAATGGTAGGGTGTGGGATAAGGGTGAGGTAATGGTAGGGTATGGGATAAGGGTGAGGTAATGGTAGGGTGTGGGATAAGGGTGAGGTAATGGTAGGGTGTGGGATAAGGGTGAGGTAATGGTAGGGTATGGGATAAGGGTGAGGTATTGGTAGGGTGTGGGATAAGGGTGAGGTAATGCTGATGTGGGATAAGGGTGAGGTAATGGCAGGGTGTGGGATAAGGGTGAGGTAATGCTGATGTGGGATAAGGGTGAGGTAATGGTAGGGTGTGGGATAAGGGTGAGGTAATGGTAGGGTGTGTGATAAGGGTAAGGTAATGCTGATGTGGGATAAGGGTGAGGTAATGGTTGGGTGTGGGGTAAGGGCGAGGTAATGGTAGGGTATGGGATAAGGGTGAGGTAAGGCTAGGGTGTGGGATGAGGGTGAGGAAATGGTTAGGTGTGGGATAAGGGTGAGGTAATGGTAGGGTGTGGGATGAGGGTACCTAGGTGTCAGGCTAGACTGCAAACTCTCCTTCCAGACTCATATCAAACATCTCCAATCGAAAATCAAATCAAGAGTCGGCTTTCTATTCCGCAACAAAGCATCCTTCACTCACGCCGCCAAGCTTACCCTAGTAAAACTGACTATCCTACCGATCCTCGACTTCGGCGATGTCATCTACAAAATGGCTTCCAACACTCTACTCAGCAAACTGGATGCAGTCTATCACAGTGCCATCCGTTTTGTCACTAAAGCACCTTATACCACCCACCACCACTGGCCCTCGCTACATATTCGTCGCCAGACCCACTGGCTCCAAGTCATCTACAAGTCCATGCTAGGTAAAGCTCCGCCTTATCTCAGCTCACTGGTCACGATGGCAACACCCATCCGTAGCACGCGCTCCAGCAGGTGTATCTCACTGATCATCCCTAAAGCCAACACCTCATTTGGCCGCCTTTCGTTCCAGTACTCTGCTGCCTGTGACTGGAACGAATTGCAAAAATCGCTGAAGTTGGAGACTTTTATCTCCCTCACCAACTTCAAACATCAGCTATCTGAGCAGCTAACCGATCGCTGCAGCTGTACATAGTCTATTGGTAAATAGCCCACCCATTTTCACCTACCTCATCCCCATACTGTTTTTATTTATTTACTTTTCTGCTCTTTTCCACACCAATATCTCTACCTGTACATGACCATCTGATCATTTATCACTCCAGTGTTAATCTGCAAAATTGTATTTATTCGCCTACCTCCTCATGCCTTTTGCACACATTGTATATAGACTCCCCCTTTGTTTTCTACTGTGTTATTGACTTGTTAATTGTTTACTCCATGTGTAACTCTGTGTTGTTGTCTGTTCACACTGCTATGCTTTATCTTGGCCAGGTCGCAGTTGCAAATGAGAACTTGTTCTCAACTAGCCTACCTGGTTAAATAAAGGTTAAATAAAAAAATAAATAATAAAAGGGTGAGGTAATGGCAGGGTGTGGGATGAAGGTGAGGTAAGGGTGAGGGATGAGGGTGAGGTAATGGTTGGGTGTGGGATAAGGGTGAGGTAATGGTTGGATGTGGGATAAGGGTCAGGTAATGGTAGGGTGTGGGATAAGGGTGAGGTAATGGTTGGGTGTGGGATAAGGGTGAGGTAATGGTTGGATGTGGGATAAGGGTCAGGTAATGGTAGGGTGTGGGATAATGGTGAGGTAATGGTAGGGTGTGGGATAAGGGTGAGGTAATGGTTGGGTGTGGGATAAGGGTGAGGTAATGGTAGGGTGTGGGATAAGGGTGGGGTAATGGTAGGGTGTGGTATGAGGGTGAGGTAATGGTTGTGTGTGGGATAAGGATAAGGTATGGTAGGGTGTAGTATAAGGGTGAGGAAATGGTAGGGTGTGGTATAAGGGTGAGGTAATGGTAGGGTGTAGTATAAGGGTGAGGTAATGGTAGGGTTTGGTATAAGGGTGAGGTAATGGTTGGATGTGGGATAAGGGTCAGGTAATGGTAGGGTATGGGATAAGGGTGAGGTAATGGTTGGGTGTGGGATAAGGGTGAGGTAATGGTTGGATGTGGGATAAGGGTCAGGTAATGGTAGGGTATGGGATAAGGGTGAGGTAATGGTAGGGTGTGGGATAAGGGTGAGGTAATGGTTGTGTGTGGGATAAGGGTGAGGTAATGGTAGGGTGTGGGATAAGGGTGAGGTAATGGTTGTGTGTGGGATAAGGGTGAGGTAATGGTAGGGTGTGGGATAAGGGT
Source organism: Oncorhynchus mykiss (assembly GCF_013265735.2). Taxonomy (NCBI): domain Eukaryota; kingdom Metazoa; phylum Chordata; class Actinopteri; order Salmoniformes; family Salmonidae; genus Oncorhynchus; species Oncorhynchus mykiss. The sequence goes on from NC_048569.1 coordinate 85,689,570, forward strand.
GGGGTAATGGTAGGGTGTGGTATAAGGGTGAGGTAATGGTAGGGTGTGGTATAAGGGTGAGGTAATGGTTGTGTGTGGGATAAGGATCAGGTAATGGTTGTGTGTGGGATAAGGATCAGGTAATGGTTGGGTGTGGGATAAGGGTGAGGTAATGGTTGGGTGTAGTATAAGGGTGAGGTAATGGTAGGGTGTGGTATAAGGGTGAGGTAATGGTAGGTTGTGGGGGATGTGTGAAGAAAAGAAAAGTCTAGTGTCAGCCACTTAGGTCGAGGGCTGGTGTGGGGGTTAGGGGTTAGGTAACTTACATCGAGGGCTGGTGTAGAGAGCAGGATGTGTGTGGACTGGGGTTAGGGGTTTGGTAACTTAGGTCGAGGGCTGGTGTGGGGGTTAGGGGTTAGGTAACTTACATCGAGGGCTGGTGTAGAGAGCAGGATGTGTGTGGACTGGGGTTAGGGGTTTGGTAACTTAGGTCGAGGGCTGGTGTGGGGGTTAGGGGTTAGGTAACTTACATTGAGGGCTGGTGTAGAGAGTAGGATGTGTGGACTGGGGTTAGGGGTTTGGTAACTTAGGTTGAGTGCTGGTGTGGGGGTTAGGGGTTAGGTAACTTACATCGAGGGCTGGTGTAGAGAGTAGGATGTGTGGACTGGGGTTAGGGGTTTGGTAACTTAGGTCGAGGGCTGGTGTGGGGGTTAGGGGTTAGGTAATTTACATCGAGGGCTGGTGTAGAGAGTAGGATGTGTGGACTGGGGTTAGGGGTTAGGTAACTTACATCGAGGGCTGGTATAGAGAGCAGGATGTGTGTGGACTGGGGTTAGGGGTTTGGTAACTTAGGTCGAGGGCTGGTGTGGGGGTTAGGGGTTAGGTAACTTACATCGAGGGCTGGTGTAGAGAGTAGGATGTGTGTGGACTGGGCCACGTCTGCCGCGTGGAGGCTGTTGTGGTAGGCCACGTCTCCATGGTAATGGTCCTCCAGGGTCATCATGTACGCCACAAACGTCTCTGTCGGGATCTTAAAGGTCTTCAGCAGGTCTCTCTCCTGCAGGGGACACAAGGATATGACTTAGTACCTATGAGCTGTACCATAAGGATATGAGCTGTACCATATTGTCTGTGTGTGTCTGCATTGCATGCATACATGTGCGTGCAGGCGTGCATGTGTGTGTGTAGGAGTGTATAGCCAGTTATAACCTACCTGGAAGATGGCGTACATGATACAGGTGAGAGGTCTATGTTCGGAGTACTCTGACACGGTAAAGATGTTCAACCCCCACTTATTCAGATCCTCCAGTTCCTTGGACAGCATGTCCTCCTTGTCCGTCTTGACCCCGAACCGTGAGATGGAGGAGTTGGAGAGGGAGGGTCCATAAGAGACCTTCTTCACTCCAGTGATCTGAGTCATCAGCTGTTGCTGCTTCTTCCTCTCCCGACCAGCCTTCTCCTTGGGCGTCACAGATGGCATGTCCATGTCGTTCTGTTTGTCTGCGGGGGGAGAGGACATCTCTTTGGGTTAGGACACTCCATGCCATTGTGTTTGTCAGACCACAGAGAGAAGAGAGGATGAAGGTTCGATGGCCCATTCAGTTTAGTAATGTAATTACAATGAACTCTAACTGTGCTGCCTCTCATAGCTGAACTAACATGTCTCTTTCCTCTGAGGGTTATTCAATTACCACTGTCACTCTACCCCTCTCTCTCTCTCCTCCCTCTCTCTCTCTCCCTCTGTCCCTCGATCCCTCTCTCTCCTCTCCCTCTCCCTCTCTCTCTCCCCCTCTCTCTCTCCTCCCTCTCTCTCTCTCTCTGTCCCTCTCTCTCCCCCTCTCTCTCCTCTCCCTCTCTCTCTCTCCATCTCTCTCTCTCCCTCTCTCTCTCTCCCTCTCGCTCTCTCCGTCTCCTCCTTCAGTCATAATAGAAAATGGGTGATTAAGCATGCTATAACATGTGATGCATGGGGACAGGGGAAGAGCAATAAACTGGCACAGTAATTCATTATCACCATCATTATCACCATTATCACCTCTGAGACAATGTCTACTAGCTTCTCAGACATGCCACTAAATCCACTCTCCCATTCCCTTACACACACAATGGACCAGAACTCTATGAATGGAAGGGGCAGTTGGTTTGGCCATTGAAATAGAATGCATTTTTTTATGGGTTTTATAAGGATCCTCACATAATATAAAAAGGTAACCTGGTTTTATAAGCACACAGCAGACACTTCCTCCATAAATGTTAGTGTGTGTTTATTAGAGTGTGTGTTTATTAGAGTGTGTGTTTATTAGAGTGTGTGTTTATTAGAGTGTGTGTTTATTAGAGTGTGTTTTTATTAGAGTGTGTGTTTATTAGAGTGTGTGTTTATTAGAGTGTCTGTTTATTAGAGTGTGTTTTTATTAGTGTGTGTTTATTGGAGTGTGTGTTTATTAGTGTGTGTGTTTATTAGAGTGTGTGTTTATTAGAGTGTGTGTTTATTAGAGTGTGTGTTTATTAGAGTGTGTTGCTGATGAAGCTGTATTGTTTGACATGTGGCCGTCTGTCTGTCTGTCTGTCTGTCTGTCTGTCTGTCTGTCTGTCTGTCTGTCTGTCTGTCTGTCAGGAAGTGGTTTTACCAATTCAAAATGTTATATGCAGGTGGAGTGTTAATGTGACCTTGATTCCCTGAGGCCCAGACTAGACTGTCATGTCTCTCTCCTCTCCATGGGTTGGGTTAACTGTAGAAGACGCATTTCAGTTGAATGCATTCAGTTGTACAACTGACTAGGTATCCTCTCTTCTCTTCCCTTCCCTCCTCTTTCCCTTCCCCCTCTCTCTCTCTCCATTTCTCTCACATTTATTCTGCTGAAATTCTGAATTATCTCCAGCCTGCTCTATATGCTCTCAGTAAAACCCAAATGCCAGAAAGAGAAAGAGAGAGAGAGAAAGAGAGAGAGAGAAAGAGAGAGAGAGAGAAAGAGAGAAAGAGAGAGAGTGTGTGGGTGGATTTGGGATTTTAAAATTCCCTTAATGGGTTATGCCTGGCTGTTACCGTGGTAGCAAGCCGGAAAGAGCCAGCTCAGCCAGGGTGTTATGGGATGAGTGGAATGAACAGCTGTGGAGGAGAGGAGCCCTTGCACGTGAATGGCCCTCACACACACACCATCATCCCCAACCCACAGTCCCATAGGGATGAGCTGCCCAATATGATGCACGCACATATGAAGGGTTCAACTCTCTCTCTAACAAGGCATCCTAGGATGACCTTACATTACAAAAACAATGTGGGTGGAAAATGTAGAGAGGGAAACTTGAAAATGGCAGCCATAAATGTCAACAATGTTATTGTTATCCCCTTGCCTTGTTTTTCTAAAGAAACAATGAGCTCGATATTGCTGTAACATAATTATAAATCTAATTCCAATCAATGGTCAGTGGTCAGCTCAGGACAAACTATCAGTTGTCTGTTTCCTAATGCTTTCTCTGCATCTCTTTTCCATATTAATGAGTAGCCAACCAGCTGCAGCAAACCACTCCTACTGCTCGGTCCCACAGGGAACTATGGAGCGGTAGAGTGAC